>NC_064811.1:48354825-48654825 GCF_023721935.1 Panthera uncia
TTCTTTCTTTCTTTCTTTCTTTCTTTCTTTCTTTCTTTCTTTCTTTCTTTCCTTTTAATAATTTATTGTCAAGTTAGCTAACATACAGTGTATACAGTGTGCTCTTGGCTTCGGGAGCAGATTCCCATGATTCATCCCTTACATACAACACCCAGTGCTCATCCCAAGTGCCCTCCTCAATGCCTGTCTCCCATTTTCCACACCCTCCTACCTCTACCTTCATCAACCCTCAGTTTGTTTTCTGTATTTAAGTATCTCTTATGGTTTGTCTCCCTCTCTGTTTGTAACTTATTTTTCCCTCCCTTCCCCTATGGTCTTCTGTTAAGTTTCTCAAGTTCCACATACAAGTGAAAACATATGATATCTGTCTTTCTCTGACTATTTCACTTAGCATAATACCCTCATAATACCCACATCATTGCAAATGGCAAGATTTCATTCATTTTTATCGCCGAGCAGTATTCCATTATATATATATACACACATACACACCATATCTTCTTTATCCATTCATCAGTTGATAGACATTTGGGCATTTTCCATAATTTGGCTATTTTTTATAGTACTGCTATAAACATTGGGGTGCATGTGCATCTATGAATCAGCACTTCTGTATCCTTTGGATAAATTCCTAGTAGTGCCATTTCTGAGTCGTAGGGTAGTTCTAGTTTTAATTTTTTGAGGAACCTCCACACTGTTTTCAAGAGCTTCTTCACCAGTTTGCACTCCCATCAATGGTGCAAGAGGGTTCCCGGTTCTCCACATCCTCCACAACATTTGTTGTTTCCCGAGTTGTTCATTTTAGCCACTCTGACCAGAGTGAGGTGGTATCTAGACCACTTTTCAACTGTGCCAGTGGACTATGTCAGGATTTCTAGGACTGTATGAACTGATGAGAGGAATTTTTATGTAATGCTTAAGTAGGGACTATTGTTCTATTTCATGAATATGTAAGAAAGGTTTGTGGTTTTTTTTTCTGTTTGTTAAGCTATCTGAAAACCAGAACAATTCAGTAAACTCTATTTTGGTAAATTGAAATGCAGTCTCTTAAATGATACCTAATTCTCACTGATCACCAAATTGAAAAACTCTTACTACTTCTCCTTACTTTTTATGCAATATAGTTATTTACATAGGTTTGATAAGAAAGTCTTTCTTTTTACCAGATGTTAATAGAACAAAATGATTGTACAACCATGGTCTTATCTTGAGTGTCATATTTGAAAACAATGCTTATTGCATCAGACAGACAAGATGCTTTTGAGAAACAAAGGCTAGCTTTATTATGAAGACAATGCTTATAGAGCCCTCCTGGGGAAACTGCCTGATGGCTGGTTTGCAGGGTCCAGCCTAGCAGGTAGTAAGGAAGGGTACTTCCCATTAGGTCAGGAAAACTTGGATATTTGGATCACTATGAGAAGAGAGAAAAATCACCCAAATTTAGAGCTAATTCAGGTGAAATATAGTGGAGGGAATATCATGAGCTTCATTTGGTCACCTTGTGATAGTACATAACAAAAGCTTTTACAAGTCAAATTTGAACTGACTTATGAAACTTTTCAGAAAGAAGTTAACCGTATGCTGTTTGTAATGGTTAAATATTATATGGCTCTTGATTTGTAAAAAGTTTAAGAAGGCCTCTGTGGTAAATTAATACTTTTAGTGTACATATACGAATAATCAAGTCAAACCTAGTGAGACCAGACTTATTTCATAATCAAGAAAATCTTTCTTGGGGCTCCTGGGTGGCTCAGTTGGTTTAGCATCTGACTTCAGTACAGGTCATGATCTCAGTTTGTGGGTTCGAGTCCATCAGGCTCTCTCTGTTTCTCTCTGACTCTGCCCTTACCCCACCTGCAGTCTCTCTTTCTCTCTCTCAAAAATAAATTTTTTTTTTAATTTAAAAAAAGAAAAAAAAGAAAATCTTTCTTTGTGACTATCACAATTTTAAGATAAGCAGAGACTGTCAGGGAAAACTGTGAAAGACTTTCAAAGGTATCAAAAAGATTGCCAACTGTTTTCAGTAGAAAACTGTGCTGTCTAGGGGCGCCTGGGTGACTCAGTCGGTTGAGCGTCCCACTTCGGGTCAGGTCACAATCTCCTGGTCTGTGAGTTCGAGCCCCGTGTCGAGCTCTGTGTTGACAGCTCAGAGCATGGAGCCTGCTTGGGATTCTGTGTTTCCCTCTCTCTGCCCCTCCCCAGCTCATGCTCTCTCTCTCTCTCTCTCTCTCTCCCTGTCAAAAATAAATAAACATTAAAAAAATTTAAAAAAAAAGAAAACTGTGTTATCTAGAACACACCCTTCCAGGTTATCTGACTCTTTGGGGTTTGTACTATTCATTGTCTTTAGCCTATTTTATAATTTTGTAAATTGTAGAATATCAAAATACAGTTGACCCTTGAACAATATGGGTTTGAACTGCATGGGTCCCATTACACAAAGAATTTTTTCAATACATTCAGTATAGTACTATAAATGTGTTTTCTCTTCCTTATAATTTTAATAACATTTCTTTTCTCTTGTTTACTTTTTTGCAAGAATAGTGTATATAATATATGTAATGCACAAAATATGTGGTAATCTACTGTTTATGTTATCAGTAATGCTTCTGGTCAATAGTAGTTAAGTTTTGGGGGGAGTCAAAAGTTATATGTGGATTTTCAACTGCATGAAGTTAGGGATTTTCAGCACCCCTAAGTCCTATGTTGTTCCAAGAGTCAACTGTAATGTGAATAATACTCGACCATCGAAGTGCAAATTGTGTTTAGTGGATTGTTGCTCTGTAGATATTAACCAGTTTGCCAGTTGTACATGTATTAAGCAAATTTATTTGAACATGCACCATAGGCCTTTATGGGTACAGCTCTTTGGATTCTCATGCAAACTGGTAGTAACATCTTACTGGTTCCCTCATTGCTTAGTGATTTATATAGGATTTTTGGCATGTGTTCATTTAAAATATAAGAAGTAGGTTATAAGTAGAATAGTTGAATAAGTAGAAGGAGGGTAAATACATTTGGATAAATAGAAAGAAGATAAATATACCTTCACAGGTTCAAGATAAAGCATCTTAAATAAAGTCAAAAGATTACAAAAAAGATAAAATGTATAATTAAGCCTTAATTTTGTACTCATTGATGCTATAAAGACAGAAGCCATTCAATAAAAAGCTTAGATTTTAAACTTGTATGTTGGCACATTTTATATATCTTTATTTTCCATAGCACTGGTTGGCCTACCTCTCAGAAACTACTTTTATGAGCACCATACACACAGTTTCATTGATTTAAATTGGTTAAAAGTCACAACGGTTGCATTTCTGAAGCTGTGTAAAAGTTCTGTCACCTAAAAAATGATATCTCTGAAATGAGAAAAATCAAACTCTATACATTGAGTAGTGCCCTCTTGAAGATGGATTTCGAAAAACTGACAATCTTCATCAACCCATAAAATGTCATGTACCTGCTCTTGCCAGTCTCATGACAACAAGGCACCCAATGTAGAGAACATTTATAGTCTTAGGGACTGATAACCCTTATTTCATGCAAAAAGGGTTCAGTGGCAACTAAAATTGGGAAAGAAGATTCCCAATGAAAATTAGCATACTAGAAGTTCTGTGTATTCATAACATTATGTCATGCCTATGAAATCTTAATTAAAACAAAACTTTCCAAACCTATGTGAGGATTTGCCCCTAGAGATACCTATTAACAGCACTTGGAATAATATTCCCCACAACAATGGTTTGGGGTATCTGTACTATGTCATAGGTCATATTTTAGGTTCTCACTAAATCCTTAATAAATTCTCTAAAAATTTAGGTATTTTTAATGATAGGTATTATAAATGCTTATAACAGAAGTATAAACATACACAAGAAAAAATAAAAAGTCACATGTAATCCCATCATGTAGAAGTCACCACTTTTAAGACTGCTTTTTTTTTTGTTTGCATTAGTAAGTACATCTATTTTTATAAAAAAAGGAAAATCATACTGAATGTTCTTTTCTACAGCCTCTACTTTTCATTAGAATATTACAAACATATTTCTAGCTGTTAGATATTCTGAAACACAATTCTTTTGAAAGGGTCAGAGAGAAGCAAATGGAGAGAGAGAATCATAAGTAGGCTGCATGCCCAGCACTGACCCTGATACAGGGCTTGATCTCATGAACCCAACCATGAGATCATGACCTGAGCTGAAATCAAGAGTTGGACACTTAAATGATGGAGCCACCCAAGCACCCCTCTAAAACACAATTTTTAATGGGTTCATGATATTCTACTTACAAATGTACCATAATTTTATCAGTAAGTATTTAAGTTAGTTTCAGTTTTTCAATATCCTCAATTCTACTGTGGATATCCTCATGGTGGTATCTTGGGTACATCTATAATTACTCATTTAGTATAAATTTCTAGTCCAAACATAGTAGATCAAAGAGTATGCAAAATTTTAGTGCTTTTGATCTGTATGCGTTTAGCTTTCAACCTCATTTGGCTCCTCCAAACTGAAGACCTGTATTATTATGTCTATATTTTACTAGCTGCTCTCTTTCTAGTTTTTGAAGATATTTAAAATCATGCCCACACTCTTCAAACCTTCAACAGTCTTCATCCTCAGCCACCTGACTATATCCTTCTTTGGAGAGAAAATGGAACACACCAGCAAAAAAATGTCTTAACTTCCCTAGCTAAAATAATTCTATTTACTTATCTACTTATCACCCTCTATCCTTTTCACCTTTCCTCAAATTAAAATATAAATCTTTGTCCCACATATTGGATTGTATTCTTCTGCCTTTCTCAGAAGACGTTCATGTTTGCTCAATTACCTGTTCTCTATTCTACATCATCAGCCTCTCCTATTTCTTCCCAATACATTCCCCCACACACCCCCCAAAGAAAACCCCAAAATTCAACACCACAGTCCACCCCAGTTACTAACTTATACTTCTTTTCTCTCCACAAACTTCTTCAAAATGTTGTCTCTACTTCCTGTCTTCATTTCCTTACCTCCACTTACAGCTCATTGCACCATAAGTGTGATTCACCTCCTTCTCTTCCACTGCTCTTGCCAAGGTCACGTTTTCACTTATAATTCTAAAGGAAACTCATCATTTGGTCCTTTTCTTTGCCCTCTCTTCAACACTTAACACTCTTGATTATTCCCTCTTTGAAACATTCATTTTCCTTGTTTTCATGAAATCATACTCTTCTGTTTTTCCTCCTACCTTTCAGACTCTCTGATCACTCTCATTTGACAGCTTCTTTTACTCTACCCATGTTTTAAAGTTAGCTACTTCTCAAGTACTGCACCAGGCTCTTTTCTGTCTCCTCTTTTTTGTTTTATTTATTTCCCATACAACATATTGTCTCTAAAATATGTCATCCACACTCACGAGTTTGAGTATCATCGACCTCATCTTTATCCTGTGCCAACAGGATAACTTTATCCTAAGTGACTAACAATTTTCATGTACCACCTATAACTTTAACGAAGTTACTTAAGCTTTCTCAACCTTAGTTGTCCCATCTGTAAAAAGGAATAGATTGTACATCTGCCGTGGGTCACACTATAAAGTGCCAGTGAGGAAATTTAAATATTTTGGCACAGTACCTGGCAAAAAGCAAGTGCTTAATTGTACCCTTCATTAATAGTAATTCAAATAATTTTGGATTAAAACATCACAAAATTCAAGTAACTTGTAGTAAGAAAGTATTTGGTAAATAGAAAAAATTAAGACCAAAGTAATGAATTGATGTTTACACAAAAGACTGTATTAGTTTATGTGGCACTACCTGCAATAACATATGAACCTAAATTTTTAATGACCAACAAAGTAGAATTTCATTTTTCACTCATTTAAAATACAACAGGTGGGTAGAGGCGTTGCCCATTCATTAATTTATTCGGGTACTCTGATGGATGCAGATTTGGTAAACATACAGTTCACCTTCCAGGATTTTGCAGCTGGTCTTGCCAGATATTCTGCCACTGTATACCTTGGGTCTCCATCTTTCTAGCCTCTTACACAAATTTTCTTGCCATCCACTGACGTCTTACCAAGCTAAGAGATATATCTTTTAGGCTTTTGTTGTTGTTGTTGTTGTTGTTGTTGTTGTTGTTACAGCTCTCCTCACTTCTAAGTACAATTTGGGTAATAGTTCTAGTAACACAGGCTGCCTAAGAGATAAATGCCAAAATCTCAGTGGCTGAACACGGTGAGCATAAAAAATTAACATCACTTGTATAGTATCTTTCTCAACTTCTTGCTAAACTATAAGTCAAGAAACATACATCAATTCTTGCAGTATAGGTAATTAGTAACAAGCAGCATGACTTGGGTGAAGTTATTTACCTTTTTCCTGTCTGGGATGGGGGGGCACTTTCTATTGCCACGTATTTTTCAAAGCCCTTCATACCTATTAACTTATTTAATAATCACAAGGACCCTCTATTATTGGCCCTGAGTTACAGACAAGTAAACTGAGGCCCAATATATCTACATTCAGAAACACTGTCTTTCTGATGTAAAATGTTACAGATGATCTAAAAGTTAGTATTTGAAACTTCTTAACAAACCTTTTTGGGGGTGGGGAACCTTCACACATCATCACGTGTATCTCATGTGGTTACTTTTTAACAAAAGCCTTCTAATGACACACACTTTGTCACACTCATAGGTTTGGGTAAATGATGAAAGAATAGTAGAAAGTCCGACAAATCTTTAATCACTGCTTTTAAGACGCACACACATTTCTTTCATCTCTGCATAAAGTCAGTGCAGAGGTCAGCATTTCTCAGAAGTTACCCTGGGTCCAGCTGCTGGAGAAGAGCATAGATCCATGTTAATGTCCCACGCCGTGTGATCAGGATGAAAGGGGCCATTCTAAGGCATCTACTGACTCCTTCCCCCAGCACCTTAGGTTACACCGTCTTACGCTTTATGAGATCTGGAAAACACATGGGCATAATGTCTTTATTAAGTTCAGAGAATAATAGAGGAGCCAGAAGGCGATTTAAAACCCAGAACATAGCATGTTAGGAACTCTGGTATTCATCTCAACTGCCAGATTCAAGAATCAGTGAAATGTCAAATCAAGCAGTGACATCTCTGCACTGAGTGAAAGTTGCCAAAAACACTTACTATATTGTATTCTCTACCTTGAGATAAAACATTAGATACATATGACATATGTAATACTTTGTGATATCTTGATTTCTGCATGATGCAAGAAAAAGTTCACTTTTTATTACCTATAAATAAAAATAAATACCTAGAATATATTGAATATCTTTCAAATATGCAATAATACTTACATAAAATATTGCTTTAGTAAACTATATATTGTGTATGTAATTCTATATTACTACAGTTGGGCCAGTATGGTTGTCTTTTAAAATTTAATCTTCATGAAACAGAAATTTACGTGTCTTATACACCACCGTATCCTCTAAAACAACTTTGTGCCAGGCATATACATTATATGACAATATTTATACATTTAATAAATACACATGACTGCATATTATTAACAGGCAAATGAGCTATAGAGAGGGTAAGTAATCTATTCAGGTTCACATGCCAGCATACATGTGTTTGAATTCAAGATTATTCCTAAAATAATCCAGTACTACCACCACTATAAAAAATGGGGAAACAAGGGGCGCCTGGGTGGCTCAGTCGGTTAAGTGGCCGACTTCGGCTCAGGTCATGATCTCATGGTCCGTGAGTTCGAGCCCCGCGTCGGGCTCTGTGCTCTCAGCTCAGAGCCTGGACCCTGTTTCAGATTCTGTGTCTCCCTCTCTCTGCCCCTCCCCCGTTCATGCTCTGTCTTTTTCTGTCTCAAAAATAAATAAACATTAAAAAAAAAATTTTTTTTTTTAAATGGGGAAACAAGTGACAGTGACAGCTAGTGCTCTGCAACTCACAGAAGTCCCTAGGTCTAACCCTGAAGTGTGCCACTAGGAAACATGTCAGCCACAAAATTTGAATCACTGTCAAGACCCATATCTCTCTCCACTTATATCATAGGTATTTTTGTCTCCAGCATGGACCATGACTCCATAAAGAACAGACTTCATGTCTTATTTGTATTTGTTACTATGGAGCTAGTATAGTGCCTTATACATGGTAGAGATCCAGTAAAGTTCTGATGAATTGAATCAGAGAAGGACAATATGTCAGTGGCACAACTAATTTGTAGAATGGAATATTCTTTTTATTGGATATGGCAGAATGTAAGTATATACATATAAACATATGTAGGTACATGCAGGCAGGCTGACCTAACCTACTATCAACATAGCGTCAAAGTCCAAACCAAACTAAAGGGCTATAAAGCAATGTTTCCTTCTAACTTTTTAGAGAGATAAAAGAATTTTTTTTTTTTTTTTAATTTTTTTTTCAACGTTTTTTATTTTTATTTTTGGGACAGAGAGAGACAGAGCATGAACGGGGGAGGGGCAGAGAGAGAGAGGGAGACACAGAATCGGAAACAGGCTCCAGGCTCCGAGCCATCAGCCCAGAGCCTGACGCGGGGCTCGAACTCACGGACCGCGAGATCGTGACCTGGCTGAAGTCGGACGCTTAACCGACTGCGCCACCCAGGCGCCCCGAGAGATAAAAGAATTTAAAATGAAACCAGATTATCCTGCTGTGTGTTAAAGCTGGCAGTGGTGGGCATGAATCTCAAAGTAGACATAGATGCTGTGTTGTAAAAGGGACATTGAAAGGCAAATAGCAAGGCAAAAGCCAACCAACTAAAATGTGACACAGATAACAGAAACAGCCCAGACAATGGTTAGCATTAATATAAATACACACCGGCACCTTCTATTAGACTTTCTTAATATCATTAACATGCATATGTGTGTATGTTAAACATGTGTGCATACAGGCGTGTGTGCATACATATACATAGCAACAGACAGATGGACAGAGAGGCTCATATTCAGAATTGGGGCTATCTGGCCAAGGATAACAAGACCTCCTGTGTAGATCTGGCATTCAGAAAGAAGGCTCCAATCTGGGAAAAAGACAGGCTGTAGAAAAAGTTTGACAAAATAAAGAAGTGCTCCATTCCTAAAGGACATGAGATATGAACACATGTTGTCAAGCACAAAAGAGTAAATCAGTTGTCCCAGCTACTCCAAGTTGCATACAAAGCAAGACAGAAATTATTAACTTAAATTGGAGAAAACAGGGCAGAACCAAATTTGATGCAAAACTGATGAAATGTTTAATTTTCCCGCGTCTCTTTCTGTCTCTTTCAGTCTCTTTCCTCATCTTTTTTCTTTTTTTCTTACCTCCAAAAAGAAAGGGAGGTCTCTTACAGATTAAGGTCACACATGAGAAAACCGTAACATCATTTAAACAATGACAACAGACAAGTAATGATGGGAACAATAATCATCCCAGACAACGAAGTCTAGGGAAACTATTGCTATTGTGCACAAAACCAAATGCTTATCTTTCAGGCATTCAAAGCAAAAGGGAAATATAATAGGATACATCACTCTCAATAGCTAATAAGGCAGAAAACCAAATTATCAGGAAAGAGATATTTCCCTAGCTCTGAAATCTGAGAAGAAGCATTGCATGGGTCTACACTGGGACTTCTTGGAATCACACAGATAGTATTGTAATAAGTTCTTTCAGGAGGACCAAAAAAAAAAAAAAAAAAAAAGAAGAAGAAGATATAAAGAAACTTTGGATAAGTAATGAATTCATAGAAGTAAGATAGAAAAAAATCAGCAATGCAAGTGAAGATGCGACATATAAGACTAAAGGAGACAGGCAGAAATAAATCATCACAAAAGGTAAAGAAGCACAAAGAATATAAAAGTAGTAGAATCATTTTCACAATTGACCTGGACATGACAAAATACGGATGTAAAAATGATATAAAATTCCATGGACCAGTATCTGTCACTGTAAATGTCTTCATTTTTCTTAGCAATGTATTCATTATTTTCATATAGGTCTCTCTGGCAGATCATTATGATTCAAAATTCTTATTTTAATGTAGTGGCTACTGAATTAAAATTTAAGCTACTTTATAAAAATTCATTATGCTATCTTTCAATATCTTGCCTTAAAAGCATCCTCCATTCCTAAATGTCATATTACTTTGTAGAGCTGATCTTTTGTTCGTGTGAGAAAGAATGTAAGTTTTGGTATTAGACAGATTTAGGACTGAATTTCACCCTTTAACTTATTGGCTGTTTGACCTTGAGCGTATTAGTCAGCCCTGGCCTTTTTTAATTTATCATATGAAGTATATAATTCCTATATCTCTAAGTTGTTGTTATTATTAAGTGAGATCATGTATATAATGTCCCCAGCAAGTTTCCAGGCAAGTATTAGATAAGTAGATAATGGGTCCATCTTCTGCCCTACTCTGACAGGGTTGGGACCCCATATCTTAAGCAGGTAAACGAAGCAGATACATGTCAGGTAGCAAAAAAAGAAACCTTCAAAGGAAAGAATTTCCTAAATATTTATATAATGAAAACAAGCTTAAGAAAATCACCCCATGTCCATAGTTGTTAAATCATTTCACATTCAACAGTTCATTCATTGAATATCTATTCAATATGAAAAGCATCATGCTGGGTGATATATGTACTAAAATAAACTGCTCATACTTCCCTCAACAGTCTAATGGGGGACAGACATATATACCTAAATATTGACTGTTAGTCAAGTTCCAAGAAAAACAAATAAGACTGCTGCCTGTAGAACAAATGGGAAGTTTCACAGTAGTTCCAGAAAGGGTAAGAAAACCACCATGAAAGTTCCTCATCAGCTGTAAATTAGAATATTCTTCATATTATTAAATGTATGCAACACTGTAATGATTTTTGTCTCCCATGAAATAACATTTCCTCTCAAAAAGGTTTTAGTGGCCACATTTTATCCTAAGAAATTCATAAGTACCAAGATTCTTCAGTAAAAAATAAGCTATATTTTACCCCTGCAAGTTTAACTTCGGTTTTCCCAAATCAAATTGAAGGTCTGATCTCCCCTTTTCTAATAAATACAAATCAAATTTAGTCATTCTCTTATCCTTGCTCTACCACCTGAGACCCACCAATTTTCATGGAGTTTTTTTTTTCTTTTTTTTCATTAAAATGAATCTCTGTAATATGGCAACCACACTAGTTTAGTTTTATAAAATTATCTTAAGCATTTTCATGACTTATTTCGTTACTTAGAAGATATTTCAATATTATGGTTTATTTCAAGCTGGCAAGATATTTTCTTATAATTGTTTAAGGAAGTTTTTTTAAGTTCAAAAAAAATGTTCCTTATAGTATTTGTAATAACTTCCTGACAGAGCAAAGAACTTTACAGAACACTAAGAACAGATACAGAGGAGTAATTCCTCTAGCTCACTCCCGTGGTTCCCAAGAGTTGTATAAGGTTGGAGTCCTATGGTTAGTTCAAAGATTGTTTAGGCTCTTAAAGAATTATTCTTGAAGTTTTAAGTATTCAAGTGGAAATAACAGTATATTCTAGGTTAGGCCACACAAACCTATTTCACTAAGGGAATGGCAAACTAATGGAAAATCAAAATGATATTTTTAGCCACTTGTATATTCAGCAAATATTTATTGAACATTGCTATATGCCAGGCCCTGTTTTACTTGCTGGGGAAATATCAATTGGTAAAATAGACAAGAATCCTTATCCTCCAAAAGCCTACCTTCTGATGGGGAAGCAGTTATAAACCCAGGGCCAAGTTATCCATTATACATGGGGCCTAATGCCCAGGATCCTTCTGGAGGCCCACAAAAATGTTTTTAATTGTAATTTCTTTTAAAACCAGAAAAAATGTGAATATTACAATAATGCATCCACCCTGGATCATATTTTTCTTTATATCAATGCAGTCATAAAATACAATTATAAATATTTTTTTTAATGGAGGAAGAGGCCATTAAGGCAAAATTGCCTTGAGACCACAGAAGTCATACTGCAGATTGTAATAAATGCAATGAAGAAGTAAATTACATGGTATATTAGAAGGTGAGATGGGGCATCTGGGTGACTGTCAGTTGAGTGTCTTCAGCTCAGATCATGATCTCGCAGTTCCCGAGTTCAAGCCCCGCATCGGGCTCTGTACTGACAGCTGATTTGGAATCTGTGTCTGCTTAGGATTCTGTGTCTCCCTCTCTCTGTCCCTACTGCACTCACACTCTGTCTCTCACTCTCTCTGTGTCAAAAATAAATAAACATTTTTTTTAAAAAGGTGAGAAGTTCTATGGAGGGAAAAAATGGATGGCGATAGAGTGTGGGATAAGGTTGTTTGTAATTTTAAATAGAGTGTTAGAGAAAGCATCACCGAGAAGCAACATTTGTGCACAAATTAGTAGTAGGTTAGGTAAAGAGTGGTGCAGAGATCTCTAGGTGAAAAACATTCTAGGTAAACAGATAAGCAGATGCAAAGCCCTGAGATGGGGGTGTGTCTGGCAAGTGAGGAAGTGACAAGGAGGCTACTATGGCTGCAGGAAAGTGATCTCTAGGAGAGGAGAGGAGTGGAAGATCAGGCCATTCAGGTTTCAGGGGTCAGACTGTATAGTGCTTTGCAGGCCACTTCAGGTTTACTCTGAGTGATATAGAGAGTAAGTGGAGGATTTCGGGCACTGCTGTTATGAGTTGAATGCTGATGTTCAAAAGTTATGCTGATGTTCTAGCTCCAGGTACCTGTGAATATGACCTTATTTGGAAATAGGGTCTTTGAAGATCTGATCAGATTAAGATGAGGTCATTAGGGTGGGCCCTAATTCAGTATGTCCAGCGTCCTTACAAGAAAAGGAAAAGACAGAGACCCAGGAAGAATGCCATGTGATGACAGAGGTTGAGTTTGGAGCAATGCAGCTGCAGACCGAAATGTGACAAGGATTGATGGCCACCATCAGAAGCTAGGAAGAGGCAAGGAAAGATTTGATTCAGACACTCAGAAGGAGCATAGCTCTGCTGACATCTTGAGCTCCAACTTCTGGCAGAACTGTAAAACAACAAATTTCTGTTGTTTAAGCCACCCATTTTGTGGTACTTTTTTATAGTGACTCTAGGAACCATATAAGCATTTAGTTCTAACAGCATCTCTCCGGCTGAATGCTGAGAACAAACTATAGCGAGGTCAAGGATAGGAATGAGAAGCCTATCTTAGGTCAAGTGTCCTGGGAAGCAGATTCTGAGACAGAGGATTGCAAATAAGAGATGTATCTAGGAGTGCTCTCAGGAAAAATACAGGGTGGGCATGAGGAGGTGGGGGGAGAAGGGGCGGGGGAGAGGGACTTAGGAGGAAAAAGTGGAATAGCAGTAGAGCCCTCAGGCACTCCAGTGGGGATTCACTGAACCTGGGATGGTCCTTCAGAATCATCATGAAATAGGAAATAGGCCTATTATAAATACCCCTGTGAAGGTATTGAATACAGGTTGACCTCTGGGGAGGCAACAAAATCTTGAGTAAGACATCTCCCTTCAGCAGAGAGAGGGAAATACTTGAGGGACTCATTCGTGAGCAGCCTACATTCCTCCAGCTGTGCAAATGAATACTTTGGTCCTAGGGAGAAGGACAATGTAAGGTGTTTCATAGCATCCCTGAAAGAGGTTATTACATTATAGAGGAGAGAGTCAAACAGCATGGGAAAACATGGGAAGTAGAGTATACACATGGAATTCTATGTGTGCAAATAGCATAGTTGTGTGTGTGTGTGTGTGTGTGTGTGTGTGTCCTAAGAAGGATCTTCCATTTGAACAGCACTCTACATTTATAATATATTTAATTTGGTAGCCACAATAAACTTGTAGTGTAGGTAGAACAGATATTTTAAAAATTGCTTTGATGTTTATTTTTGAGAAAGACAGAGCATGAGCAGGGGAGGGGCAGAGCAAGAGAGGGAGAAACAGAATCTGAAGCTGGCTCCAGGCTCTGAGCTGTCAGCACAGAACCTGACGTGGGGCTCGAACTCACAAACTGTGAGATCACGACCTGAGCCGAACTCAGACACTTAACTGACTGAGCCACCCAAGAACCCTGGTAGGACAGATATTTTAATATACAAATTTTACTGATAGGGAAAATAAAGCCTAGAAATATTAAGTGACTTTCCCAGTACAGAGTGAGTCAGTGGTAAGAACAAAACTGAAAATACAGTCTTCTGAATTCACATCCTGAGCTCTTTGTACCATGTCATGTAGCCTAAATATCACTTCAATTATTTGGCAGTGATTGGGCTACACAATTCTCCCTATTTTTTTATTTCAGAACCACCAAAAGAGTATATGTCAAGAGCTGCATAGTTGCTTATAAACTTACATAGGTTTCTTCCTGGACCCAAAGCTAGAGTATATTTGCCAACCTCCTTTACAGTTGGGTGTCACCATATGACTGAGTTCTTGTGAACAGAATCTGAGCGGATATGGTAAGGATCATGCAGGCCCATAAATAAAATGCTAAGAAACCTTCCCTCTTTTTGGTTACCTATAGTCTGTCCAGTACAACCTCAAAAGCTTTGTGTAAAAGGCTTATATATCAACCCCCCGGCTCCACTTTCCATGTTAGAGTCCTGACCCAGGATTATCCCAACCATTATAGAATCAGAAACACAGTATGCATACCTTAGTGTAACATGTACAGTATAGATTTGGAATGTTATTCCATAACCTTTCATATAACTAATATATCTCATTACAATTTTTTTTCAACGTTTTATTTTTATTTTTGAGAGACAGAGAGAGACAGAGTGAGAGCAGGGGAGGAGCGGACAAAGAGGGCGGCACAGAATCTGAAAGTAGGTTCCAGGCTCTGAGGTGTCAGCACAGAGCCCAATGCAGGGCTTGAACTCACAAACTGTGAGATCATGACTTGAGCTGAAGTTGGATACTTAACCGACTGAGCCACCCAGATGTCCACTAATATATCTCATTTAAATCTAATATTAAATAATTTAAGGTAAGGTAAATCTAATATTAAATAATTTAAGGTAAGAATATACGAAGCTATTAGCATGTATACATTCAATCTCTTCACCATTTGTGAGAGAAATTGGAGGAAAGTTATTATTCTATTTTTCTAATTGTTAAATCCCTGAGAGAGAGAGAGAGAGAGAGAGAGAGAGAGCGTGCTTGAAATAATATAAATAAATAAATAAATAAATACTTCAGATTTATACCATTCCAACTTGAAAACACACCAGATGTGTTTCATCTGGAGGGAAAATTTGCTCATATAAAAAAAAAATCACAGGAAAGTAATCTGAATATTCAGGCTTAAGTCATGTGGTCATCTGTAACAAATCATGGAGAGAACTATTTACAGTATCCAATTTGGCCTCGATCATGTGCCTTCCCTCTGTAGGCTGGGTATCAAAATGGACAGATCATTACCAATATATAAAGTGAAGAGGAAAAGGACACCCCAAGGAAGAGATATACTATTTCCAGAAGTGTGAGGAGAGAAATGACCAGACAAAACCCACTGATAACTACTTTTGGCTTCATCAAAAAGAAGAATGAAGTACAACACCACTAGGGCTATTTTCCAATTAAGTACAGAAATGCAGCTGGATATGAGGAAAGAAATAGAACCAGGGCCCAGAAAGCCATTCAAAATCTCTCTCTGCGGTTTATCTACATTCCTCTCTGTGAGTGTATTTTATCTTCTCTCTGCAACTTAGCCTTCTCATCGCTTTTGCTGGGTGGAAAAGCAAGTTTAACTGATGATAGAATAGTCTATATCTCTCCTCAAGAGTGAACCACCTCTGATTCTTGAATTAATACGGCAGGAAAAAAGGGTCACACCACAGTTTGGTCATTTACATGGCCAATTCAGAGAAAGAAACAATGACTCTCTCAACCCCAATTCCAATTTCCCTAGGTACAAGACTTGATTAGCTTGGTGATCAAGCAACTTACGTCCACCCTTCCATGATCCAATGAACTGTAGCTGAGGAGGGAGCATCTCATTGTGAAAACTTGCTTTTAGGATCTCTACCAATACAGGCAGAGGGGTAGTAAGATAAACTTGTCTAAATGGTATATTCTACTGACTGTTTAGCCTTGAGAAAGTTATTATACTGTATACAGTATCGGAATCTTAGTATTATTATTAATAAAATGGGCCTAATATGTTGCTGGTTTCTTGGGAGGATTAGACCCATCCCATAGCAGGTGATGATCATTACTTAAAAGAAGTTATAGTCTAAAATTAATCAACTGAAAGAATTAGTCATATTTTATTTATTCTGAACAGAAAATGTTATCCCCTGGCTTGATCACTAATTAGATGATTTCCAAGCTCTAATACAGTTCTTTAATGCTGATGATTTTTTTAAGTCGATCGAAATCATTAGCCCAGCAACAACAAAAAAATCAAATGTACTTTAAAAGCAAGAGATTTGCTAATGTTGTAAGGCTATTCCAAAGCATGCTATAGTATAAAATGATTTTGAAAGAGTTCAATTTGTTTTGAGCAATGGCTGCTTACCCTAGTCAAGGTGACTAATTTGAATTTGATGGCTCTCATTTAGATGTACAACTTCTATTAATATATAATCTTAATAGAATGATAGATATATTAATATTAATTGGACATAGTTTAATAGATATACCTTATGTATTTGATAGTATATATGATGTAACACTCACCTTGAATTATTTCATTCACCAAACATTTACTGAATATCTACTATGGGCCAAGTACCCTGTTGCCAAGTAGACAACAGCCATTATTTTTCCTACCACGTCTCATTTTGCTTTTATAAGAAAAGAAGTGAGGTGTATGATTGAAGCAGATACCAGAAATGAGAAAATCATCTAACTGGGAGTCCTACAAAAATAATGTGACCAACATTCCCAGAAGAATAATGCAATATGTCTTCTATGAGTTCACCTTTCTGGAAAATCCAGTAGGCAATCTTAAGGGGAACCTAATTTCCTAGGTACCAACATAACACAGATTGCATGTTAGCACTATAACAACATACACTTAGAAAAATCTTCCCTTGAGTACATCTTATCTGATAATTTATATATAGGTGCAGAAGAAAAAAGAAGTTCTGATTAAGACTAACCATTTTAAAAATCTGACTGCATTCTTCAGGAAATTATTGCACAAAGTCAGGTTTAGGTAGCACGATATAGCAGCATATATGGCCGTGGATAGCTGCTGAGCTTCCTCCACCCTCAGGGATATATTGAGACCCTTTGGGTAGTATAGTCTGAAAAATCCTAGAGAATGATTTTGATTAGCCAAGCTTGGGTCGGCTGCCTTTACTGAACCAATCAACCATGGCCAATCGACAGGACCATATAGCATGGACAAAGTCACCTCGCATGTAGGAACCATTCTTAGAAAAAGGGAGATAATTATGAGGTAGGTATCTACTCTTGGTGTCTACTATAGTCTTAAAAGAGAGGCTGGCGAGCAGAACCCAGCAGAGTGGCAATTTTTTACAAAGGAACAAAAAGTCTATTTCCTTCCTTTCGAGAACATGGCAGTCATTATTGATTATGTCTGGTTGACCATGATATTTTCATTTACAAAGTACAAGCATATTTGTCTTCTTAAGAAGGAGGCCTTAAGAAAACAGTGTTTGGTTTTTGAATATCTTCATATTTCTAGAATCTAGAATCTAGACACTATGATGTGCTTCTTTTAAGACAACTGTGTTTGTATATGTGCTGAGTCCTTCTGTAAGAGCCAGTGTTCTATTACTAACATTTACAGTATATGGCTGAAAATATTTGGTGTTGAACCTAATTTGCAGCCATGTAAGGTAATTTAATTGTTGGATCTAAGGGAAGGCAATGGGGAAAGTTACAAGAAGGAGAAGAAGAAGAAGAAGAAGGAGAAGGAGAGGAGGAGGAGGAGGGGAAGGAGAAGGAGGAGGAGGAGGGGAAGGAGTAAGAAGAAGGAGAAGGTGAAGAAGGTGAAGAAGGAGAAGGAGAAGAAGCAGGAGGAGGAGGAGGAGGGGAAGAAGAAATAGAAGGAGGAGGAGGAGGAGGAGGAGGAGGAGGAGGAGGAGGAGAAGGAGAAGGAGAAGAAGGAAAGAAACAGAAGAAGCATCATGTTGTTTCTTTCACAGTCCTCCAAAACTGACATGCATGTAGGCAAACATTAGCGAAACTATGTCACAGAGTTCTAAGGAGACTCTTTCATTGGGAAGAAAAAAAAAAAGGATTTGGAAAAGTTTAGGATTAGTTAGGAGAAGCTGTTTTAAAAAAAATATCTAGGGGTACCTGGGTGGCTCAGTCAGTTAAGTATCAGACTCTTGGTTTCAGTTCAGGTCATGGTCTCATGGTTTGTGAATACCAGCCCCCATCTGGCTCTGTGATGACAATGCAGAGCCTGTTTGGGATTCTCTCTCTCTCTCTCTCTCTCTCTCTCTCTCTCTCTGCCTCTCTTTCTGCCCCTCCCTCCTCTCTTTCAAAATAAATAAATGAACTTAAAAGAGTTTAAAAATATCTAGATCTAGATTTACCTTATCTATATGTATAGATAAGCTTCCAGGTCTTGAAGAATGTAGAATACACAGATCCTCTTATGGGTTGAAAAAGAATAAGGGTAAATTGCTTGAGGCAGGAGAGAAAAGAAGATACCAAATTAGCAGGTCGATATAATCTGGGTAAGATTTTACAGTCTTTTAAATGGCCCTTTGATGTATATTCCAGGGAACAGAGAGCATTACCAGGCACTTCTTAGACTTAAGCTATCCCTTAGGGCAATCAAATAGGTTGATAGTCCATATATTCTAAATTTAAGTCAATATTCTAGTGAACCCAAGGCCTCCTAGAATTCTCATCATGCCATGGCATACTAGGAATCTGAGTACTATGATTTGCTACCTGCTTTGCAGATGTAATTTAATCCTGATTACCTGGATTTGTCAGTGTGTCTGGGCCCAGTAGCATTTACAATATTAACTGTCCACTGATATTCGATCAGCTATTAGAGAGTATTTTTCTTGATGGCAGAAGCTCAGTAATTTCAAATTTTGTGAACGTTTATATCAAGTTGAACCAAAAGGTCACTTCATGTGAAGGGGACATTGTCTAGTGTCTGCATTAGCCATTCAGTCAGTTACTGAAAACCTAATGTATGCAAAGCTCTGTTCAGGGTGGTGCACACAGATAAGTTATAGTCTTAGGAAAAAATAAATATGAAAAAATCTGATTTTGAGTTGGGCACATGATTGCCTGAAGTAGTCAATGTTTTCCATTAGCCTTGTAGCTAGCTAAGTGTTACCATCTCAGCATTTCTGAGGATGAAATGAAAGAATGGTGTGTACAGCTCTAGGAAAACATCACGGGTTTGAGTATACCTTTATCTTCCTCCTTTTCTTCTTTGCTTTTGCAATGGAGGCATGATTGCTAGAACTGAAACTGGGAATAAAGGTCATAGGTGGCCACACAAGAAGATAAAGAAGGCATCTACACCCAGGATGTTTTGGGGGGCCATAATAACTCTGGATCACCAACTGATAGACTTTTCACTTGAAAAAGTAATAACCTTCTATCTTGTTTAGGTTGCTGTTATTTTGTGTTTCTGTTGCTTGCAGCAAAAATGAATCCTAACTAAAATAGAATGTATGGGTCATTAAAAAAAATTTTTTTTTTTTTTGCTTTAACCAACATTTTTCCCACTAACTAAATACCAATCCAATCAGATAAGAGGGCTTTTACTGAGCATGAAAAAACAAGATCTCTCTGAATACATACATACCTCACATACTCACTCCCCTTACATAACAATTATGACTGAGATGTATATCATTGTAAAAAATCCTTGTCCATACCTCTGTTTATTTCTGTAGAAGTTGTATCTGTAAATAGAAACATTGGATTAATGACATCCATATTTTATAAGTCAGTTGACATACATTTTCAACTTTCTTTCCAGAAAAATGTGTCAGTGTATGTTGTTAGCATAGGGGCATGCCTGTCTCAACACACTTTTTTTTAGAGTTTAGAGTAGGCCCCTGTTACTTTTCACCTAATTTCCTGGGCAAACCATGAAACCTGGTAGATCTTGTAATTGCGTAAATTTTTATGTATGGGATTGTTTGTATAGGCAAAGCATCCTTCTCTACATTTATTGGTTATTTATTTGTGTTTACCTATTCTGTGAACAGATTATCTATGTTCTTTTCTTCACGTTCACCCTGTTGGGGATCTTAGTGTATTTATTAATTTGAAAGAATCCTTTGGTCAGTGAGTTTTACTAGTTATTAAAACATGTTCATATTGGTTATCCTATTTCATTGGATATTCAGCTTTTTAAATTTAGGAGAGTTCTTCTACACATGGTAAATATTGACTTTTTTCAACTTTAATAGAGCTAAAGTCAACTGTGCCATCATATTCAAAACCCACTCTAGCACACAGCACTACCATGTATAATAGTTATCTTTGCTCAGTCATCATCTTGGATACTATCTTGTCCCTGAGAAAATGTTAAATATAGTTGTGTAGCAAATAAGGCACAGAATTTACTAGATTTTATTTTTCTAGAAGGTTCACCATAGAAAGATATTGGTAAGAGTCATGGATTTCTTGGCAATGGAGTAGGATGCTTTGTGTCTTAAATATAGAAGACTATGCTTATCAGATTGAAGAGGATTTGGAAGCATGAAGTTTGAGCCTAACATACAGGTAGCTGCTATAAAAGCTGCTACATTGACATTTGATTAAATTGTATAAATAATTAACCTATTCTCTTCCTTTCCATGCTTTTCTTTAACTTATTTTTTACTCACTTCCCCCCCCTTTTTTGGTTCTTTCTTCCTCGTTTTTTTTTTTTTTTTTTGTCTATAACTTTATTTGTGATCAATTCTTTGGTGAATATTTTCAATTACTTATTTGACTTAATATGCTTACTTTTCAGTTACTATGTTTCATATTTAATAACTTAATATATATAGTTTTCAGTTAATATATTTTATTTCTTGAAATATTAATTTCCATTTGAAATTTAATTTCTCTCTCATATACCTCCGAAACTGTCAAGATGTGATAAGATTGATTCTAAAAATTGGTCTATAGGTACCGTTTACTTATATTTCTGCTGCTACCATTAATAACATTTAATACCTATACCATACCTTTCATTCCCATTTTATTATTTTATTGCTTTTCCACATATATCCATTTAGGAGATGAATTGGGTACTTTCCATTTTGCCTCCTTTACAAATAAGAGCCTCTTGTCACAACTGGCTAGAGCCTACTATTTCCAAAATTATTTAAGTAACAAGTGACTTCAGATGTCAGTTTATATTTTCTTTATGTAATCGGGGGAGTTCATGGATGCCTTATTTTAGGCAAATTCAAGTAGCCTAATTTAAGTGTGTGAACATCTCAGTCAGAATCCAGCAATATCATGAAAGCCCTCTCCCATTTTTTTTAAAGGAATTACAATGCAAAGTACTGTGGATACATAGTAATCTAAGGTTATACAGATGATTAAAATTTGGAATTTGCATTTAAGGAAGATCCAATAATCTGAGGAGGCATACAGACAAGCTACTCGTTATTTAAAAGAATAAGAAGAAAAAAAAAACAGAATGAAATGGGTGTTATCCTAGATATACCACCAAAGTGCTATGGGAATATAAGAAAAGGGGTGATTATTTTGATTGGGGTTGGTAAGAAAAGGTTTTTTGGAGCATTTGGCACTGGAATTGAGTTTTGAAGAACCCATGAGATTTTGATAGTCACTTGTATTGGGTATGGTCTGTTAATGCTAATGAGGTTTTGGGTTCTTCAGATGTACTGTGGTTGATTATACCTCCAAAGAGCTCTGGACAGGCATTAGACCCTTCTGAATATATACATTCAAATACAATTTGGATATAATGTGCTTGTTGAATGCATATAATAAATCTTACTTTCTCTCATAATTGTAACTCGAATTTACTGGTACAGAAAATAACACCTTAGTCTTTTTAGATCATGAAATTTTAGAGGAGGAAAAGACCTTATAAATTACCCGCTTAACCTTCTATCTTATTTATAAAGAAAGCACAAAGGGGCTCAGTAATTGACCAAGGTCACTCAGTTAACTTGAGAAGGCTTTCCCCACCATCAGAAGGCATTGCTTTGCAATCGGCACCTTTCTATATCCGTTATGGCAATTTTTACTGACATTGTGAAATAAAATCATGAAATCCCCACGTCCGATTATCAGAGGATACTTTAAAGTCTGCAATGAACTTGCACGTTGAGGTAAGTTTGAAGAAACATAAAATGGACCAAAGGCAGAAAACGCACCGAGACTAGGTACCTGCATAATGAAAATATGAAATAATCTGCACCTAGAAAAGGAGAAGCTGGCAGGACTTTCATTCTGACGTTTACTCACCTGGGGTGGAGTGGAGGAAATGAAGAGGGGCGAGAGTGCGAGAGGGGAGGGACAGAGACAGAAAGAGAGGTAGAGAGAGAGGGGCTGAGGTAGAAGCGTGCCTCAAAGCCGGGAGGAGATGTACCCTTTGTTTGACAAACCCTGAAAGGGAAGCCTCTTGTAGCAGCCCTCTCATTCCCACCTCCAAGCGTTTGCCGAGCTGCTAGGTGGAGTCCGCGCGGCGGAGCCCGAGTGCACTCCAGATCCGGGTTTTACCTGCCACCCCCTTCCCCCCGCGCGAGCCCCCTCCCCAGCTCTCGGCGCTCTTGGCGCTCGCCAGCCCGCGGCTCAGTCTGGCCTCGGCTCGGGCCCCGGCTGCGTCCGCCGCGCGCAGGCTGCACGGCCCCGGCGCGCCCGCGCTCCGACCCGCTCTCGGCGCGTCGCCGGGTCTCCTGCTCGCCCGGCACCGCTCGCCCCAGTTCCCGGGAGCGGGGATGCAGATGCTGCCGCTGGTCCGGGTGGGCGCCGCCGCTGCCGCTGCTGGTTTTCCCCGGACTGCTCGTTGCCTCCGCTCCGACAGCTGCCGCTGCCGCCGCCTGTGACTCGCCCCCTCCCCTTTCTTTCTTCTCTCTTTTTTTTTTTTTTTTTTGCCTCCGTCCTCTTTCTCCGGGTGTGCGCGCGCGCGGATTGCACGGTTTGCTTTGGCAGGAGCTCGCTCGTGTGTGCGCGTGTGTGAGTGTGCGTGTGTGGAGAGCGCCAGAGCCTTGCTCGCTCTCGGAGAGTCGAAGAAGAGAAAGAACCGAAGAGGCGGCGGCGGCGGCGGCGCGGAGCTCGGGGCCGCGCGATGAAGCTCCCACATGCCCGCAGCTGCCCGGCCCGGCCGGCGAGCTAATCTGCCACCCCCCGGGCTCCGGGCTCCGCGACCCCCGGGACGCAGCCCTCGGCAGCCGGGCGCCCGCTCCGCCCGCGCGCCCCCACCGTGCACTCGGGAAGGAGTTTGCGTGGCCCTCGCTCCGGCTCTCGGCGCAGGTTGCGGGCGCCAGAGGAGACCCTCCGCGGGGAGAAAACCTCGGGAGAAGGAGGAGGGTTTGGCGGAGAACAAGCCACCCCTGGCTGTCGCGGCTCCCCCTACCTATTCCACTGCTCCCTTTCCCAAGCGGAAAGGGGAGGACGAGGAAGAAGAAGAAAAAGAAAGAGAAGGGGGTGGGGTGGGAGAACTGGATATAAAGATCGGCTGGGGGGATGGTGGAAGATTTTTGGTCTCTCCAGCAGCGTCTTTTCTTGAGCGGCGGCGGCAGCAGCAGCGGCAGCGGCGGCAGCAGCAGCGGGAGGAGAAGCAGCCCCAGCTATGACTGCCGCATGTTAATAGCTGCCGCTTGGGTCTCTCGGCCGCTGCTGGAGACGGAGCCCGACTCCGAAGTTGTGCAACTGTGGACTGGGAGAGACATTTGAACCTTGCTCTCTCTTTGCTCCGTTTTTACCCCCTCGGTGTGTTTGAAGCGAGACAACGTACAGGAAGACAAATCTTTGGTTCTTTTTCCCCCCCTTCCCCTTTCTCCGTGGCTGTGTAGCAGAAGAAAGGGGGAAGGAGAGACTTTTTGTTGTTGTTTCTTTGGCTGGGGTCTCCACCCTCCTGCTGCTTTCTCTGCGCTGTGGTTATCATTTCTTGCGGCGTGTGGTGGGGGTGTCTTCTCCGGGGCCGGCCGGTCTTTTGCCCCGGGCTCCATGGCTGGATTGTGGAAACTGCACTCGGCTGCAGGTTGTTGAGCAACTGATGGGACGATCTCAGGGACCGGCGGTTACGAAAGGTAATTTATTCTTCTCACTCTTCCTAATAGTGGTGGCCCTGGCCCGGCGCAGGCGGCGGCGTCCGCGGGGCGGGCAACCGAGGGGGTGCGGGATTCACGCACACTCACCCACCCACTCACACAGTCGCCCTCACACACTCGCCCGCACGCACACTCATCCGATCGTGATGCGGGGCGGGAAAGGGAGCCTCCTGGCTGGTGGGCGCTGGGGTTTGGCACGGGTTCGAGTTCTTCCAGCAACTGGGCGATTTGGCGGAGGAGAGGGATGAAGGGGAGAGCAGACCCGGCGCATTCGCAGTCCGACACGCTGCGAGTAGGAACTGGAATTTCCACCCCGGGAATTCTCCCTCCACTCTCACCCCAGTGTCATCCCTTGGTGGGGGCTGAAAGCAGACCAGGGGGCGCCTTCTCTCCGCTGACCCAGAGCTGGTGCCGTTGGAGGCGGGAGCGGGCTGGAGAGCAGACAGGGACCGGGTGAGAGCTGCGCTCTGGGGTGATGGGGACTGAGGGGCGGCGAGCTCACCGCGATCCTTCCTAGACGCCCGTCTGGAGCATCCATGGTGGCCGCGGTTGCCCAGGTCGCGCCCCTGAGTGGCAGAGCTGCGCTGCCTTTCCGTACCCCGCCTGCGGTGTCCCCTTCACGGCAGTTTGGTTTAGAGCTGCTTGCCCAGGCTTTGTTAGGAGGTTTTGGTTGGAAAACGCTGCTACTTTCGTGGGTGGCCCGGGGCGGCGCGGTGTTGGGAGTGGGCACGGGGCGGGGGACGGCGTTGCACGAATCGGGGCACCGGGGATGCCAGGGCGGGGTGGAAAGAGCACTGGTATCCGCGGTCGGCTGGGTTACAGGTAGGAGGGCGGGCGACCCGGAGCCTCCAGCGGGAGAAGGGGACGCTCCGGCTCTGGGGAACGTAGGTGCCTCCGCGCCCCCGCCACTGGTCCCCCGCCGGAGCTCAAGGGCTGAGCGTGCCAGGCCCCCACTTATAGGTGGGTGTGTGTTCCAGGGGTGGGGGCGACCTCTGCTACCAGGGTCAGTTGGCGGTGGGGTCGGCGTGTGCGTGACAGTGTGCGCGCGTTCCTGCGCGCTCTGGGGATGGCCGGAGGTATTTGTGGGGATGGCAGAGCCGATGCTAGTTGAGCTGATCTTGCTTATCGAAATCGCCTGGGATCCGCTTAACTCGAAAATCTGGTTTGAGGAGGCCGCGAGGCCCCACAGGGGTTGCGAGGAAGCCACACGGTGTCCCCTCTGCCCCCGTGAGGAGCACCTCCGCGAGATGCGTGGCGCGCGTGAGTCTCTGGTGCAGCGCTCTACGCACCCCAGATTGGCCCTGATGAGGACCAAGGGATAGAATAGTCATCTCCGGGGCACATTCACATAGCCGAGTCAAGCCAGCACAACCCTAGTTCCTGTAATTCTCTGGTCACTTCCCTCAGTCTGATAGAAACCCGCGCTGCTTTATTTACGGCCAGAGATATCCCAGAAATTGGGCGAACTGGAGGTGTGTGAGCCACCTCTGGGTGTCTCCTCCCTGTGCCTGTGTGTGACCCTGCCTGCGGTAGTTGGGGCACATTGTAAACAACCGTGTAAGCACCCCTGCCACAGTCTCCTTTACAGCCGAACCTGCTGGTGTCTGTTGTGTTTACTTTCCTGGGTGGATTACTCATTAGGAAGTATAAGCCTTCTTGCACCTCTGATTTTACATCCTTCCAGCCAGATGCTGGGGAAATGAGGAGACGCATAGACTCTGGCAGGAAGGAAAAACTGCCTTCTGGGTTTTGCTCTGAAGTAAATAGGCAGTCTGCTAATTTAGTGTCATATGGGCTATCAACACTAGTTAAAGAATGGCGTTGTAGAATCTACAAAGGCACACTTTAGTAATTTTTCACTTGCAGAATGCTCTTCATTTCCCTGTGAGATTAAACAGAATTTAGCTAGATTTCCCTGGTTTGTTTTTCAGTCTGTAATGGTACCAAATGACCCGGAGTTCTGGCGCCCAAGTTGTCTGTTCGTGGATTACAGACAGAATTGTCAGTTCTTTTATAGCATCACCAAGGTTTCCAGATAATTTGTGTAGGAGCTAAAAGGATATTTGTGTTGAAATATCTCTCAGCTTTGTTTCCCTCTTTTTTTTTTTTTTTTTGTCACCAAAGCAAGGGTTAAAAATGTACAAAGATGAATGGTTTTTAAAAAGTTAAAAAGCTAACCTGCTTTTCAGTTTCAGTAATGAAAAGCTACTAAATTCCTTAGTTGTAGATCAGCTCCGACTGCTTTGGTGTTTGGTACAAATGACTGTGTTCTATTTTGTTTTTAAAAGTATAGCACTGTAAGTGTAAAAAGGTACTTATTTTCCAGGTACTCTAATTCTTTCTTTCTCCTTCCTTCCTTCCTTCCTTCCTTCCTTCCTTTCTTTCTCTTTCTCTTTCTTTCTCCCTTTCTTTCTTTCTTTCTTTCTTTCTTTCTTTTGATCTTGACTTCTTGAAAAAGCTTAGGCTTTTGCACACACAAAAAAAAAAAGGAATAAAGAATCACTGATGCCTGATTCTGATTAAGTTCTGTTTTTATGCACGATTGCTAGTGGCCGTCATATTCATAGAAAACTTAGAGAATTGTGATTTAATTTATGAGGCTCTAGCTTCATACATTTGTTTGATTTCTAGGGGATATGTGTTAAAGTCTTTACACTTGTAAATATTTCTGAAGATTAAGGGACACTTGTCCTGTCATTTCAGAAGATCTAATCGTAATGATTCCCAGCCCTTACACTAGAAGATTTGATCAGATCTGTTCTTTGTTTCCTAGCAGCCTGCTTTTGCTAGCAGTCATACATTCCACAGGTCCTGATGTCATTAGAACCAAGTCTGTCAGTGTATTGTGCTGTCTTTAGCTGAAGGTGAATGTGTCAAAGTGGTGGAAGGCCATTCCATAGCACTTTCATATCACTAAATATTCAATAACCTGCTCCATTGGTGTGTATGGTGGCCTAGACTATTTCTATACACTTGGGTGGGAGGAAAGATCAGTATAAAGGTTTATGTGAACTATTTAAATATTTTAGTTTGACCTGTTAGGCTGTATCAGGCATCCCTGGCCTGAAGAGTGATAAACCAGCATGTGATTTGCCTGATGGGTAAATGCTTTTGATGTCTCATTTTAAGTGGCTTGGTGTGATTATCCTTCAGAGTGAGAGCTCTCCTCAGAAGCATGAATGGAAGGTTTTCTTAATGATCTTCTTACAGTTTGGAGATTTAAATATTCCTTTCCACAGGGAATAATAGCAAGTGTGAGACGTACTGGCTCCAGCTACTGTGGCTGGCATTGTTTCTAGTAATTAAGAAAGGCAAATTTTTTATGGTCTTGATTTGTCTTTGATTCTTTGGTGAGCTGTATGTAGCCTAGGAAATCCGAAGTAGGAGATTTAAACATGTTATAAAAGCAAAAAGGTTGAAGTTAGTCAAATAATACAATGCTAAACTGAATTGTTCTTCAGATTTCATTTGGACCACTTTACCTGCTGCTTGAAACTCTCCCTGAAAAGGGTTGCCAAGCAAGAGTGACAGTGACTGTTAGAAGGGGGGCATTTTTGCCCAGAAATCAGTAAGGAAAACTTAATTGATTTTTGTATTTAAGAACAAAGAGCAATTTTTGAGAAATGTGCAGCCTTAATTTAGCATGGTATGGATGGCTAGAGCAGTTGGAATTAGAGGGAGGTGATCTTAAGTTTTGCAAATGGCTGTTTTCCCTTGGATTTCTTAGATTTGCATTACATTCAAATATGAATTTGCTCACATAGGGAGAAACCCTGAAGACAGAGGCTGTATTGTAATTTAGCTTTTGTTTACATTGAAGGACATATTTACACTTAGATTATTATTGCATTTATGTCCTTTCTTTAATGCAAATGAATTTCTTTATAGAAAGTCTATTTTATAATAAAATATAAAGTAGAACATTCAAATGCAAGTAAGGTCCTCCTGACATTTTCCCGTTGTTGTCTCCATTCGTGTGTGTGTGTGTGTGTGTGTGTGTTGTTGTTGTCGTTGTTGTTGATCAATGGGGAGAGAAATCCAGATTTTTCATTCATTGTGATTTTGGTATTGCTGCTTATTGGCCAGTTTGAAAAAGTGGTGTGAGCATGCCTCTAGATAGCGTTTATGAGTCCTAAGATGTGCATATATCCCTTCAAAACTCTTTAATGTCATGCTGACTATCTGTGTGGCCCTATAAAATTAATTCAACTGCATAAGTGGCCATTATAACTTTTTTCTTAGAATTATGAAGTGTGCTCATGCAGTAACAAATACATTAAAAATTAGCCATCTACCCAGAATTAATTGTGATTCTCCATTTGTTTTAGGGCATGGGTGGAAGAAGGAGAGTTCTTTCTACATTTGATCATAGAAGATTCTGTAGATCCTAATAATTTATGTCTTGCTTATGTCTTACTGACATTTAAAACAAGAATTTAGTTCTAGTATTAATGAATTTCTTTATCAGAGTGATTATATGTACACATTTGAAGAAGTTACCATTTGGTCCATATTACTGAAGAATCTAAATGGAATAATATTGGTGGTAATTCTGTTTTTTGTGAAACTTATCTCAGAGATGGAAAATTAAATCCCCCAACTGAATATTTCTTTCTGGTAAAACTTGTGGGTCAGTTATTTTGTAGAGCAGGTTCAGGAAAAGCTCTCTTCAGAGTACGTAAAAAGAAATGGAAAAAGAAAACATTTTTGTAACAATCCTATGATGTTATTTGCCTTTACTCTTATACTTTTTTTTTTTTTGAGAGAGACAGAGAGAGAGACAGAGAGAGGTGGGAGAGAGGAAGATGGAGAGAGAGAGAGAGTCTTAAGTAGGCTCCATGCTCAGCACAGAGCCCCATGTGGGGCTCAGTCTCACGAACATGAGATGATGACCTGAGCCAAAATCAAGAGTTGGAGGCTTAACTGACTGAGCCACCCAGGCGCCCCTTACTCTCATACTTTTACAAGTGTACCATGGAGTTTTCCAGAAGGCACATGATCTGTGATGACATCGTTGCTCTGATAGCATATGTCATGTGTGCTTGTGTATTCTTATGTTTTAAATTTTTCTCAGTTTACCTATTAGTACATAAATATTGATAGCTATAATCAACACAATCAAGTTGCTTTAGGTCATCAGTTTTTAAGCATGTGAAAAGGCCCTGGGACCGGAAGGTCTAAGAACCACTGGTGTTGGCTTTTGCAAGATCTGTCTCCTTGTCCTTACAAGTGTCTCTTCATCTGACCATATAAGGAGTCATCTAGGATAAGAAAAAATAAGTAGACTGTTCAAACTTTAAAAAGACACAAGTAGGTTGGATGTTTTATTATTTGACATTTTCAGTATTCTCTTTCCAGTGTAGAAAGCTTGTTTCTCATTTTTTGGTTCCCAGTTACTGAAATAGAAATTTTAAAGATGCAGGTCTCCAGCCTGATTTGCTGACAGTAGCAGAAGAGTTACTGGGAATACTTAAAATCTGGGCCCTGGGTCTGGATATTCTGATATCTGGAGAGACAGAATGGTGTGGTGGTGAAGAGAAGGGACTCTGTGGTGTCTTTGCCTAGGTTTGATAACTTACTTGGCTTTGGGTCAGATACTGGATCTCTCTATGCCTCAATTTCCTGATATGTTTTTTAATGTTTACTTTGAGAGAGAGTGCAAGAGCATCTGAGTGGGAGGGGCAGAGAGAGAGAGAGAGAGAGAGAGAGAGAGAGAGAGAGAGAATCCCAAGCAAGTTCTGCACCATTAGTGCAGAGCCCAGTGTGGGGTTCAGTCTTATGAACCCTGGGATCATCACCTGAGCAGAGATCAAAAGCCGGACGCTTAGCCAACTGAGCCACCCAAGTGCCCCGTTTTCTGATATGTTTTAATTGGTTATAACAGTTGTTCCTGATTCATTGCTTGTTGTGAAGATTTAAAGGGAAAATATATGCAAAGTGCTTAAAAGAGTTCCAGGCACATAATAATGGAGATGCAACTATATGCTGCTGTCATTATTACTATATTTGCTGAGTCCCAGAAGGGTCCCAGAAAACTTTAATCAACTCCCCATGTGATTCAGATATGCAGTTATGTTTCACCTCATTGCTTTAGAGTATGTCTGTTAAGTGCTCTTAAATTTGAAAATTTCATATAAAACATAATCTTGGCTTTATTTTACCCTCCCACTTTAAAAGTCATGAAAAGTTCTGTTTTTGTTTGTGTGGTTTTTTTTTTGTTTGTTTTTTGTTTTTTTTTACTTATAGTAAGAACTAATAAAACACCTTTCTTGGCTTAGGCTAAGTTTGAAGTTGGGTAGAGAATGAATACCCAATTAAAACTAGATTTCAAAGACCCTAATTGAATATTTATGTATCTTGGGAATTATTAGGGAGGAAATCACTTTTCTGAAGTGATATCAAGACGACTCACTGCACTCTTAGTCTGTTAATCACTATCCAAGCATCACAACAGGCCATTTTCAGTGAAAACGATCTTTGGGGTAATTATCTAATGTAACTCAGTTTGTTTGTGAATGGTAATATGCCTAATGAGTAACGGAGTCTCCACATAGAGATTAGTTTTACTAGATGCTAAAGTTTGACTGGTGAACTGTAATACTTTTGAATGACACATCAACATCTATGCAAAAGCTTTAGAGATCTATTATTTATAAATTAAGTACATTTGGGGGGAATATATTCCGTGGCTGGTTTAATTTCTGACCTAGGCCTGCCACTATGAAATTAGTGTTACAGTACTTGTCTTTTCCACTTTGGTTAATGCTGACAAGTGTTGTAGAAACTAAGTTATATTCCTTAGATGGGCATAGCTGGGCACTGTCCCTAATTATGAACTTCTCAGAAATGGCCTTTGGAATGAGAGGCACTTGAATACAATCCCCTTTCCACAATTTTCTAGCTCTATCATCTCTATCTGTAAAATACAGGTAATAAAAGCTACGTTGCTGATCTGGGGAGGGGAATAGGAAGTAAACAGAAAAATACCTGACAGTATGAGCACTTAATGAATGGTACCTGATACTGTTAGTTACAGTATTATTAGAAATGTCCTTAAGTGCCATTAGTAAGAAAATTTAGCTAAATCAGATATCATTTTTTTTAATTGAAGCGTTCTCGATGAACTATGAAAATCAATAGCATTTTCTTAAGCAGTTGAGAAAGGTTTCAGGGATCTTCTTGGCTTTCCCATGTTCTTTCCTTCTCTCCTTTCTTAACCTTTTGTTCAGTACCTATTTTTTAGTTTTTCCTCCTAATCTTAAAATGTTATGCTCTGCTACTAATTCCCCACCAAAAATCATATAATCCTGATAGGAAAATATTTTTGACAGCCACCAAGTGCTGTGCCTGAAGATTGACTTTAAATCATGTATAAAATGAAAGTAGCAATTTAACTTAAGACATTTTAAATTAAACTCCTGATCATCTTTTCTCATGGCATCAGCAGCTCTTTAAGCTTTAACTGCATCAGGATTTTCTACAATGTTGTAACCAAATAAAGTCATCATCAACTTCCAAGATTTAAAGATTTCTATAAATTTAAAAGGTTTATAATCCTAAAGTTCACATCCTCAGAAGATTGCTATAAATGCAGATGGACCCTTAAAATTCAAATCCCAAAATTGCTTTAGAGACCTGAAATATTGAAAGGGTCATAAATAAGTCCACATTTTAGAAATAACATCTGTATGGCAGTGACAGTTGCCAATAAAAGACGTTATTAAGGTGTGTGACTCCTACCTATAATTATCCAGCATTTTTGTTAAAGCGGAAAGAGTGTACCACAACATGGTAGGTGGTGAAAATGAATGAAAAAATAAGCTGAACGTTGGACAGCTGAGTGGCTAAATTGTACCAGAATCAAGTGTTGTAAAGTATGACTCGAGAAAACGAAAGCCAAGTAGAAATGACACCCCCTTCTGTTTGATCAGCTTGTGTTGGTGTTTATGTGTCCCGCAGAGGCAGAGTGTGTTACTATTCAGGACAGCCCCAGTGGTTCCACAGTAGCCTGAGCCTGTGAGAATAGGGGAGAGACTCAAGCCCAGTTTTTGATGTTCTGCATGGGTGGGTAACCTGAATACTAAAATGCATTCCATTGACAGCTGACCCTGTAAGAAGTTTTTCAACAGTCTCTTGTTTTGTTTTGTTCTATTTTGTTTTGTTTTTTCCCCTTTTCCTTTCCTCAAAGCTCTTCCAAATACTTTTGAATAAGAGTAAATGGTCTTGACTGATGGTCATCTTTTTGTCTGAGATTTTATTGCTGGCAAGAGTGGAAGGGCTCAGCTGGTTTATGTTTATGTCTTCTGTTCTCTTCAAATTTTCAATGTTCTTGATTTGTCAATGACCGATGGTTGTTGTTTGAACCTTGACTCAGAATACTGATCATGACTTCAAGGAGTGGACAAAGAGTCTATTGAGAAATAGTTTTGTGTTAACGTGAGGCATGTATGTATCTATAGACTTTCTTCTTTATATTGGCTTTAACTGTTCCGTTGAATTTGTTTATTGAGGTTTAATCATATTATTGACTGTAGTTGACTTTGGAAGAACAGCTCAGACACTGTTTTCTTTTAAAGTAATACACATTTTTTTGAGTTCCAGTTAAAGTTCACTTTAATTTTCAACAATTTCTATGTATGACAGTTAGATATTCTTAAAGTCATTCCAGAATGCTGCATATTTTATCACATGTCAGTTGTCCTATGGACCTAAATTCAACATACAAGATTTAGTAAAATGAATGTATTCATTATTTCTCTTTTAATTGCAATGAGACCTCCAGCTAGCTTTAGGCTGAAATGATTAATTTATTGGGAGGTTATTGTGTTTCTTACCTAAAGAATCTTAGGGAAGAATGAAGGCTTATGTAGACATTAGAAAAAAAAAAAAAAAGTACCTTGAGTACCACTAGGATTCTGCTCCAGCTGCATACCCCTACCCAAGCTACTGTGTTTCCTTCTCTCTGCCCACTGGCTCCTTTCCCTTTGACCACAGTTTCAGGTAGATATCAAGCTTTAGATCAATCTACTGTCACCAGATTAGTGGAGTCAGTAAGGTAGTGTAGGTCCTCTACGGACAAATATATAATTTGCTTGAAGAAGGAAAGACTTAGTTAAGAGAGGGATTTTGTGCACCGAAAAAGTCAGTTAAAACCCAAATGTCCACTGCAGTGATCTGTTGTTAACTGAGACAGATTAAACATTAGGAAAATTGGTTAAGAAAACCTTTAAAAATGGTTTTTATTCTCTTCCTGTAAGTGGCCAGGGTGATTGTGGAAAATCCTTCCCTACTTACTTGACCTAGAAAACTCAACAAACACATGCAAATCGGGGGATTCGAGTCTACAGGTTCAAGAACACCTGTGAAACTGCCTGAGTTGTCAAGGCTATGTATATCTGAAAAGCCACCAAATATTTGAAAGATGTGACTTTACTTAACATATGCTGGTCTGTCCTATGATGGTAGAGTTACCACTATACAATTTCAAACAGGGGCACTGGACACCAGTTTGGTGGTACATAGAGAGCTGGATTTTTGCTACACATGCTTCAAAATGCAGAGGAATACTGACCTTAATGTAGGTGCAGGTTTAAATGTAAATTATTGAGGCATTGAGCATATCCAGGTGAATAGAGCTCCCAAGATGTGCCATCGGACACAGAACTCATGGTTAAATTATCTTATGTATGAGCTCCACCAGCCACAGTAAAATGGCCCTTACTGAAACGGAAAAAAAATTTTTTTTCTAAACTACATGGAGAAAAAATTGTCCCAGAAGAAACTGAAGAAACAAAAACTTATGGCATGGGAATAAATACAGTGTAGGGGCACCTGGGTGGCTCAGTTGGTTAAGCATCCAACTCTTGATTTTGGCTCAGGTCATGATTTCACAGTTTCATGAGATAGAGCCCTTCATCAGGCTCAGCGCTAACAGTGTGTAGCCTGCTTGAGATTCTCTCTCTCCTCTCTATCTGCCCCTCTCCCCGCTCATGCTCTCTCTTTCTCTCCCGAAAACAAGCAAATAAACAAACTTAAAAAAATACAGCATAAAAGAAATGCAGATAGAAATGAAAGCAGAGGGGCACCCAGGTAGCTCAGTCTGTTGAATATCTGACTGTTGCTTTCAGTTCAGGTTATAATCTTACGCTTCGTGGGTTTGAGCCCCACATAGGGCTCCATGCTGACAGCATGGAGCCTTCTTGGGATTCTTTCTCTCCCTCTCTCTCTGGGCCTCCTCTGTGCATAGTTCATTTTCTCAAAAATAAGTAAAGAATTAAAAAAAGAAGTAAAAACAGAAAAGATGAGTTTGGAGCTATGAATCCACCCATTGAGACATCTAATTATTTTACACTTGATAGTATACTCATTATGACATATTACCCATGGGAATATATGTTTAGTCAAGTAAACCTTATGTTTAGAGCAGAATATTCAAAAGCATATAAAGTAAGACATTTCAGATAATTGAGTTAGGATAACTTTATTAGGTGTCTAAAGAATGCAGTGAAAATATACTTCAACCTATCTAATAATAATGTTATTCACATGACAGGCATTATTGAAAATAATGGATCCATTATTACAAAAACTAGAGTTTGGGTAGTATTTAATGCGGACACTTGACTGGCTCAAATGAAATGATGCTTTAGAAGTATTATTTGTAGAAGTTGGGAAACCTTCTAATTTTAGCATTTTTTTTGTCTTTATTCAAAATGGAAAGTTGTATTGACTTTCCATTTTTAACTTCCAACTCAATATAAATAGTAATATATGAAGATAATTTGGGAGAATTTTAAAAGATTAGTATAAACTTAATTAGAAGAACTCCCATGTGACTTCATATTGTTGCATATCCTAGAAGAAGAAACAGTACTAAAAATTAGTAGGCTGTCAACATTGTATTTTTCTAATTTGACATTAGTAAGCAAACTTTGTGGGTATTTCTTTTTTTGTGTGCATTTGATTAAATGTGTGATCTTATCATGGTGAAATAGCCTGCTGGGCTGCAGACAGTCGTGTTCAGAAGTGAAATTTGCATAGAGCCTCTGAAGAGACATTTTTTCAAAATTTTTTTTGAATAGTGGATGATAGATTGCAGTGGTGTGTATGTGCATTTTCTTCCTTAAATATAGGGAGTGTTGATACGGAGCAACAACACAAAAGTATTGGGGTATGAAAGAAAGCATTAGGTTTGTAACTGACAAATTAACCTACTTTATTACAAATGAATGAACTATATGTATCAGGGACACAGTATCAATGTCAGAGGATGGTCGTCTGTCTGCTTTGTTTCAGTTATCTGACTGTGTTAACTTCCTTTCCTGCTACTCTGTCTTAGCATGGTGGATGCTATTCTGGAATTTTGGTATTATCCAAGTGTTCATCATGTATGTGTGCTCTTTTGATTCTACTTGGGTGCCCATAATAGGTGAATTTTGATTTCCATTCATTCTTCCCAATGCAGCTCATTCTAAATTCTGAACAATCATATTTTAAAAAGGTTTTTTCCCTGATTATAGTACTTGCTCATGTTGAATACTTGTGAAATATGGAGATACATAAAATCAAAATAGAAATCACCCAATATATCATAGTGGTATATCTCAATGTTCACAGAGATTATTTCACACATATTTTAGCTTGATTATCCACATATTATATCTATATATTATCTATATTTTATGCGTATGCATGTTTGTTTTAGTAGAATTGAGGTTCACCTATATATACTGTTTATATAATTCTCTCTAATTTCCCAATGCCATTCCTTTTTTTGAAAGCATAATTTTTAATATTTCATAGTGTGATACACTGATTTATTTAAACATTTCTGTATTCATGTGGGTTGTCATATTTTGCTAGGACAAGTAATATTAAGCTTGGCTCATTTTCTGATGATTTCTATAGCACAGATTCCTTGAAATGCAATTACTAGGACAAAGAGTAAATAATTACTGTCTGACTTTTACTGCTTGGTCACAGTGATCCACATGCATGGTTGTTGTCTGTGCATAAGTGGTCCTCCTAACTTTCTGGACATTCTTTCTTAAGAATTGTTAACTCTCGGTTGTGTATAGTTAGTAGCTACTAACTCTAGGTTATTATACACTAAGTAAAGTTAGCAACTTGTGTTCGGTAGTTCATAAGAATTACTAACTCATGTCTATCAATGTGTAAAAGCTGGGGTTAGTAAAATATGAATAAAATAATGAAATTTACTGGCCATTAACATTTTAATAGGACCGTGCCTAATGTCTTTGAATTTAACATAATATTAAAACAAAACAGTATAATGAAACTGATTTATGAAGAATTAAGAAGTACACCATCCAATTTATGTCCTCATAAACTTTCTTAGTTTTGTTCTCTGCTCTGAATAGACCTCTTATCTCTTGAGTTCATCTAAAACATCAACTTGACAAAGCTGTTCTTTTCCAAACCCATACGGAACAAGAACAGTGGTGGGCTTGGTTTGGACTATTTTAAAATTTAAGCGGAAAAAGTAGAAGTAAATTGCCAGAAACCACATGTAAAGTAAATGAAAGTTGTCCATAAAAAGAGAAAGAGGTCAGTACAGAAAAGTAAGCAGTACAATGTGGCTCGTCATTAGTAAACATGCACTCAGATTTTGCCAGGTGTAAGTTCAATTAGAGACCTATCCATAAGAATAAGAGTGGGGTACAAAATGTGAGGTGTTCAGAGGCTCTAAGTAAAATGGAAGAGGAAACCAGCAGGTGTGTAATTCAACTTTTAATAATTTTTATAGTCATGACAGTACCTGGTGAGTTTGATTTTAGTAATTCACTCTTTGGTCAAAGGGAGGAACAGTTGTACTTTAAATAGCATCTGTGTGACTTCTGCTTCCAGTCTTAAAGATGTAAATATAAGGTATATTTCTAGCGGTGAGATTGGTAACCAATTCTTACTTCACTTTCTATAATGTCTTTAAATCTGCACCAGAACATATTTATAGGACAGAGTTTAAAGCTTGACAAATAAGTGAACGTATAACTGCATGAATGTGCTTTATGGACCTAGAAGAAACAATTGAACATGAAAGCAGTTTTTGAAGTTACCGTTCCAAGATAAATTCAGGTACCACTGTAAATTGCTCTGTACCTGCATATGAAATCATAAAGGCATAGAAAGAATCTTAAAAAGTACACCGTAGCACACTTTATTTCCTGAAAGTAAATATTAAATGGCTGTTGATTAGCAACTCCCCATTTGGTAATTAGTGGGCGTAAGGTTTTAGTTATGTAAGACGAGGAAATTCTAGAGATCTGCTACGATATTGTTAACTATAGCAACAATATTGTATCGTACAGTTAACCTGTTAACAGGGTAGATCTCATGTTAAGTGTCTTTACGACCATAAAGTAAAAGTTAAAAGACATTAAGTTGTCAAGGATTGAAGTGACCTGTCTAAAGTGACATGACTGGTTTATAACATATGCTGCTGTTAGTAAGGAATTTCTCGGTCCTGCACTTGAGTGTCCTCATTTCTGATTTTAGGCATGGAGGAGTCACTGTGTAGTTGGATCACACTGGTCCCATAACTTCTTTTGGTCTGTTTCATTTGTAAATTGTGGATAGGCCTAGGGGCTCTTTCTTATGAGAAACATCCACGAGGTAAAAATAAAATGGTATAAAGCTCATTAGAATACCTGTGCTTGCAAGTTGCTATTTCAGAAAACATTATAGGTAGTTGTATTTTTTTAAGAATTTTCTTTCTTTTAAAAAAAAATGTTTATTTATTTATTTTGAGAGGGAGAGAGCGCCTGAGTGGGGGAGGGGCAGAAAGAGGTAGTGCAAGAGTGTCTTAAGCAGGCTCTGCGCTAACAGCGCGGGCTGGATCTCATGAACCACGAGATCATAACCTGAGCTCATATCAAGAGTTAGGCGCTTAACTGACCGCTTGCCCAGGAGCCCTGGTTTTTTAAGAATTCCGCCTTACATCCTTAAAGGGCTGAAGCACAAGATTGCATGCGATAATAGTATATTGTAAAACAGTAAAATGTTAGACATTCTAGTTGTGATGGTTTAAAAAGAATTGGACGTAATGAAGATATTTTACATTCTTTAAAAATGTTAAGGACTCTAAGAATATTATCTCAAATTTCTCTATATTAAGGATGCTAATTTTTAGCAATAAATCATTTTAAGATTTGATATGGGATTTGATAAAGTTCCTCATATCAGTTTTTTTTCCCCTTGTGTTTATATATCAAATGAATTCCATATCTAGAGCTTGGGGCCCAAGGTACTATTATCTTATACTAAGGCAATTTCAACATCTCTTTATTTATAAAGCAGAAGTATAATGTTGAATTATTGATAATCAGTGTTCCCCCATCTCCCCCCCCCCTTTTTAAATACCTGAATTTATTTACATAAAATTATTACACATTTTTTAGGGTTGAAACATTAATGTACATTTAGTTCCCTGTTAAAAAAATGATTTTTACTGAAAGTAATAAACATACATGAAGAAGCAAAGAAAGAGAGTAAACTTGGGACTAACAAATGCATGATTTCCAAACCTCTGTCTTTAAAACCTTGTAAAAGTTACTTAATTTCTCCATGCCTCAGTTTCCTCAGGTTTAAAATGGGGATGAAAACACTTACCTTTAAGAGTTATTGTGGGGGTTGGAGGGAAGGGAGGGTGGATGATGGGCATTGAGGAGGGCACCTGTTGGGATGAGTACTGGGTGTTGTATGGAAACCAATCTGACAATAAATTTCGTATTAAAAAAAAGTTATTGTGAAGGTTAAATGAGACAATATACGTAAAACATTTAGCACATAGATGGCTTTTATTATTAGTGTTAATTTTTCATCTGTTGTTGAGGTTGGTATCTCCTAAGTGGGTCTCTATAAATTGTTCTGCTTTTTTCTGCAGTTTTCAGAAGACCAGCTTCATTAAGGCATTAATTTTGTCATTCACCATATGTATATATGTATACATATATATATATTTGTTTTTTTAATTTAATTAAATTTTATTTTTTTAATATGAAATTTATTGTCAAATTGGTTTCCATACAACACCCAGTGCTCATCCCAAAAGGTGCCCTCCTCAATACCTCACCCACCCCCCTCTCCCTCCCACCCCCCATCAACCCTCAGTTCTCAGTTTTTAAGAGTCTCTTATGCTTTTTAAATTTTTTTAAAATGCTTATTTTTGAGAGAAAGAGAGAGAGAGAGACAGAGTGTGAGTGTGGGAGGGGCAGAGAGAGAAGGAGACACAGAATCCAAAGCAGGCTCCAGGCTTTGAGCTGTCAGCACAGAGCCTGATGTGGGGCTTGAACTCATGAACCATGAAATCATGACCTGAGTTGAAGTTGGACACTTAACTGACTAGAGCCACCCAGACACCCCCACTATGTATGTTTGTTAGCACCAAATGTCTGCAGGATCCTAGCATTTATATGGGGCATAACATGGCAGAAACAGCCTCTGATTTCATAGCACTTGCAAAATCTTGGAAATAAAGGGGCATTAAACAATGCATCTATTATCATGAATTACTCAGTTAAAATTGTGGTAAGTGCTACAAAGATCAAGTCCAGGATGGTATGAGAGTTACAGCAACAGGATCAGACCTTGTCTGTATTGGAGGGTGGGTGGGATCTGGAAAGACTTCCCAGAGCAATTGACATTTGAACTGAGATATGAAGGTTGACTAGGCACCCTAGAGAGTAAACTGGTTCACTGCTCCCTTCACATTCTGTCATCAGAAGAGCTCATCACAAACCCACACATGTTCCAGTGGAAGAGGTTAATAGAGCTGCATAAAGAAAAGAAAATTGAGCATAGTAGTTTTGATTCGGCAGTAGGGACAACACATCTGAATTTTTCCTTCTACAGACAAAGTAAGTTAACAGAGAGAATATTTTAATACCAGTTGTCTGCCCATAATATTAAATTTCAGGATAATAAAATAAACTATCTGTTGACCATAAAGAATGGGCAGGTAGTGTAGATCTGAGATGAGGAGAATACTCAAGATCTATACAGATGTTGAAACCAAGATTTTTTAGTTTAGTTTTGGAGATGTGTGTCTGTGTTTCTGTGCCCGGGAGGTTGTTTTACTCTAGAAGGTTGGTTTCTGTTCATCCTTATCCAATTTCTCCCCATCCTCATTGGCTGCTATCTTTTGTTCCTGAGGAATTCTGTAGAAGTGAGGAACTAGCTTTAGGAATACCAGTACTAACATTTGGTAGTGCTCTGGTTATTATCGCTTCCTTGTCAAAGAATAGCAATTGGCAAATTGCAATTGGCAAATCTGGCAAACAATTGTTAAAGGAAATGTGGAATTATCATTAACTAAGAAGAGTATACTTTATGTATTATCTCTTCACTTCTGGAATTAAGCTTATTCTTTAAATTCTGGAGGCTTCCCACAGTGTTTGAGGAGAAAGCTGATTTTATTGTTATTTAGTACAAATCATTTCATATTAATAGAATAATAGTAAAACATATTTTTTTTTTTTAATTTTTTTTTCAACGTTTTTTATTTATTTTTGGGACAGAGAGAGACAGAGCATGAACGGGGGAGGGGCAGAGAGAGAGGGAGACACAGAATCGGAAACAGGCTCCAGGCTCCGAGCCATCAGCCCAGAGCCTGACGCGGGGCTCGAACTCACGGACCGCGAGATCGTGACCTGGCTGAAGTCGGACGCTTAACCGACTGCGCCACCCAGGCGCCCCAGTAAAACATATTTTAGAAAACAGATATTAGTTTAAGAGTCTGAGAAAAATGATCAATATGGATTAGGAAAATTATCTTAGGTGAATAAATTAAAAAAAAAAAATTTAATGTTTATTTTTGAGAGAAAGAGAGGGCACGCTTGCGGGCGCGCGCATGTGTGGGGGAGGGGCAGAGAGAGGGGGAGACACAGAATCCAAAGTAGGCTCCAGGCTCTGAGCTGTCAGCACAGAGCCTGACGTGGGGCCCTAACTCATGAATGATGAGATCATGACCTGAGCCAAAGTCAAATGTTTAACCGGCTGAGCCACACAGGCATCCCTGCAAATAAAATTTTTAATAGAGAAGAAATACTATAGTAAGAAGACAGTAAATTTGGAACCATTAATCGCTTTTTCCTCCATTTATCAATGTTAGTTGGGTGCTTCCTATGTGATAAAATTAAATACAATTGTGATAGAGATAAAAAAAGGGAAAATACTGAGTTTTATGAGAATATTAGGCTCAGGGATCTCAGCCACTCTAGATAAGAGGGTTTTTCATCCTGCTGAGCTCTGGAGTATAAGTAGGAATTGGCCAAGCAGACCACCTTCTTGAAGAAGGCTGTTTCAGTCTGTAGAATAAGAAGGAGCTTGGTTCATGTGAGAGAAATTCAGAGAAGGCCTAGTGGGGGAAACATCAAAGACTGAGAGAGGTAGTGGCATAAAATCTGGCTAGTAAGTAGGAGCCCTGAATTCGCAGTTGTTTTTTAAGGTTAAGTATTTGAACTTTATCCTAGGAGCAATGGGAAGATATTAAAGGCTTTAAGCAGGGCAATAACGATATCAGATTTTCATTTTGCAAAGATCATGTTGGCTCCTCTGTGTAGACATAATTGGAGGAGGCAACAAGAAAAGGTTGTGGAGAGACCAGTTCTATGAGAGTCCATGCTTCTGCTGTGCAACGGGGAGGTGTAGGACACAGCCTGCCTTTTTCTGGCATCAGTTGGGTCATGTATAAAGAAGAGATTTGCATTAACTATGCCTTTTTTATTTTTAAAGTTTTTATTTATTTTTGAGACAGAGAGAGACAGAACATGAGCAGGTGAGGGACAGAGACAGAGGGAGACAGAACCGAAGCAGGCTCCAGGTTCTGAGCTGTCAGCACAGAGCCTGGCGCGGGGCTCAAACTCACGGACTGTGAGATCATGACCTGAGCCGAAGTCAGCCACTCAACTGACTGAGCCACCCAGGTGCCCCAGTAATAATGCCTTTTGACTCCAATATTCTGTACTCTAATTTGATTGTAAGGACACAGGTGATCTAAGCGATGATGATCAGTGGTTAAATGATCTCATCTAAACTTGTTACTCATTGTACTCCTGTTACTACCTATTGATATACTGGTGTAGTTATAATACTCTATCCCAATTGTTCAATCGGATGTATTTTTACCTGAATGTTAAAATTTCTTCTTTGGAGACCTAAAAGTAGAATTTTTATATGTTTGTATTTTATTTATTTTTAAAATTTTTATGTTTGTTTCTTTTTGAGAGCGAGACAGAACACGAGCAGGGGAGGGGCAGAGAGAGAGGGAAACACTGAATCCGAAGCAGGCTCCAGGCTCTGAGTTGTCAGCACAGAGCCTGATGTGGGACTCGAACTCACGAACCTCAAGGTCATGACCTGAGCTGAAGTCAGATGCTTAACTGACTGAGCCATCCAGGCACCCCTATATATTTGTATTTTAAATGCTTCATAAAAGTCCTATGTTGGAGCTATAGTTAAGAGGGTTCAAACCACAAAGTTCTTGCATTATAGTTCAAGTAATATATTTATAAATTCTCATTATTGAAGTCATTCAAAGGGATTCCTGTTTTAATGACACATGAAAAGACTGTAAGTAGCATATGTTTCTTGCAACTCTGCAGTGGTGTGATAATCTGAGTGACAAATGCAAAAATATTAATTGTGTATTATTAAAGAACATTTAAGGCATTTTAGCTTTTATCTTTTTCATTAATAATTTAAATATTTTATTTTTCCCTGTGCCTCTTCTAGTTCTCCTCAGCAATTTGTTATATGGATTTTATGGCATTTATGACATCGTGCCATGGCTTCTGATTATTCCTTGTTTTGCTTTATACCTCTGTGGAAATATAAATTCATTGAAGGCTGGGGCTGCTTTCAGCTTTTCATAATCTGGAGCACCCGAATATGTAAATAAGGTTTGTGTTTTATGTTCATACGTTGCTTTTTTTAAAGGTGTTGATATAGTGTGTAAGATAAAGCATCATACATGAAATGCATCTTGTATGATTTAAAAAATTAAGAGCCCATATTCTAATAACTTGGTTGTGTCTATGAGACTTAGTGATTTAGAACATGCTATAGAGGCGGATGAACTTCAGGCTAAACCTTGGACCTACTGTATGAGAGCAGGGTGACTTTGGGTCACTTTCTGAGCCTTGGTTTCCTCTCTGTATCATTGGGCTATTGATATCTATTTCACAGCAGGATTGTGAGAATTAAATTCATTCATATAATGTAGTGCATTGTCATAAGGTTTGATTATTACATATGAGAGTCAGATGGGAAATATAGGAACTATCGCCCTTGCTCCATGTAGCAAGAAGGAGTGGAACACAGTGATTCAAGCCATCTTTTCTTTTTCGTTGCTTGCAAACTTTTTGTAAGATTAACATCACATTTCTTATCTGTTGCCTTCAATTTTCGTGGCCTTCCATTTGGAATCATTTTGCCGTGTTACTTCATGTACACCATACTATCTTTTATCTCTGACTTATTCTGAAAAGGATGATTATCCAGCAATTTATGAGATACAAATGGAAGCCTGAACACTTGTAGGTGCTGTCAGATAAGAATGCCAGAAATGCCTTTATTACTTATTTCTATCGATTCTGTAGGCATACATACCTAATACAGAGAGACTATAAAATGCAGTTTGTCTGCAGTGTTTCAGGGAGGATTCACCTTCCCTTTTCCCTACTGTACCTTTTCCCCTAAATCATTTATTTTTTAGAATTTGAAGAAAATTACTCATTTTAAAAGTGACAGTCTGGGGTTCCTGGGTGGTGCACTTGGTTGAGTGTCTGACTTTTGATTTCAGCTCAAGTCATGATCTCACCATTCGTGGGTTTGAACTCTGCGTCGGGCTCTGTGTAGAGAGTAGGGAGCCTGCTTGGGATTCTCTCTCTCTGCTCCTACCTTGCTCTCTCTCTCTCAAAATAAATAAATAAAAAATACAAGTGACAGTCTAAGAAAATAGTGTTATTGTCACAGAAATAATTCTTTCAGAGGACAGTTTATGAGCTCAGAGTCCTTTATCTTGAACCAACTTCTGTCATGTTGAATGTGAAATGATTGTTTCATAAACACATATAAGACAATGAGGGATTATAATGAAATAATATTCAGCAAATGTATTGTCACCTTCGAGAAAAAATATACAATTGACATGCATAATTAAAACAGTATAGTTTTCAAAAATACTTTCGAGGCAGGATTCTGAAAGCATTTGCAGATGTGCATGAACTAGGAGTTGGTGCCTTTTATATTTAGCCTGTGAGAACTTGCCCTTTAGGGATAGGTTTGTAATATGATGTCAATATTTGTGTCCTCTTGAAGAACTGTTATTTCAGTATAGGATATTCTCTGTTCTCAAATTATAGTATGTAGAGGAGATACAATTTTAAACCTGTGTTGACAGCTGAAAGGACTTTTTAAAAGAACATAAAAAACCTTAGGTTCTTATTCTGGGTAACCAAATTTCTGATTTTACTTATAATCCTAACTGCTCTAAAATTTAGTTCATAATTTTTCTATGAATTTTTGACTTAATACTTTCTTCCATAACTAAGTTGTTTAATTTTTAATTTTTTTTCTGAATGTTGTATTAAAAACAACTGTTAAACACAGTGTGACACAGTTAAACGTATTAAAAAAACTTATTTTGAATAATACAGGGTAATTGTAGCAAACCAGATGTTGCTAAGTTCTTATTTAATCAGAGATAAAAAATATTCACAATATAGTTTTGTCTAGCTGTCAGCTTAGATAAATGAATCCATTTCAATCAGCATGCTCCTAGCGAGAAAAGGAGGCGATATAATAACATTTTTCCAGCTACATTTGTTGAATATAAATATTAATCTTCAATGTGGTTAAAACCATGCTGTGCCAATTCCATCATAACCATAATTGCAGAGAAGCCTTTTAGATTTTTTATTTTTATGAATTTTACTTCTTTTTATCCTTCTGGAGGCATTGAGTTAGATTCTACTTTTCATTTAGATTATATATCCTTGTAGCTTTGTGTTAATCTTATATCATCTTGAGGCTACTTGTTAAGACACTGTTGTGTAGTTTATTCCGCAAACATAATACTATCATATTGTCAAGGTTTTTTTTTCTCCCAAACCTACATCTTTACCTTTACCTTTTTTAAAATCCGTTATAATTCATGAGAGAAATTTAAATACTAACATTTTATATATTCCTTCTTTTGTTTATAGTGTTAGTTAAGAAAGACTGCTTCCAGAGCTGTACTGACTTCTCAGGAAATGGTGCATAAAGTGAGACACTTAAAGGAAAACAAAACCCAGACTAACAAAACAAAATAAAATAAGGCATAAAGCCAAAAAAAAAAAAAAAAGTTAATTTCAAGCTCCATTAGAAATGCCAGTGAGAAGAATGGCAGGATATCATGATAGGTACAGGGACCAAACTTGTAAGGAATGAATGAGTTTACATATTCTAGTCATCTTATTGTGTAGTCAAGAAAGGTGGAAAGGAGAACTCAGACCAGAAAGTGAATAATTTCCTCTTAAGACAGGATCAACAACATTGCTTTTCTATCGCAATAAAAGTTTTGAAATTTAAATTTATATTGTTTTAGGGGCCTGTACACAAGGGGTTATATAGTAAGATGTTTGGTATTATGGTTCTAATTGTTGATTTTTGTCATATGTATGAAAAGCTTGTAGAGAAAATTGCTGGCATCGTAGAAAACCACCATGAGCTGTATAATAATTACTGGAGCTAATTGATTGTTCCAGTTTACGTGGATGTTTGTCTAGGCCATTTACTGAGGAAATACAGAAAATGAAGATTGAAGTTGGAATTTTATTTCTACCTCTAAGGGTAATTCTTAAGGATGAGTCTCAGATATTTTTTCAAAGTCATGTTCTCTCTCTTATCTTGGTTTTATTCATGTCCTCTTCAGAAAGCAAGTTTTGAAAGGTTTCTTCTTCACGGGTAGATAGGAAGTTGGTTGGAAGCATGTCACAAAATTCTCTTTAGAGAGAAATTAGAATGCTAAGGAAGGAGGGGGGAATCATAGGACTAGTTTTATCTCTTCTTGCTTTGATTATGGAATTTTGAGAAAAGAGCAGAGAGCGTATTTGACGGGCTGTCGCTTTGCAGCCCTAGATACTACCTAAAATATGAGCAGTGCAAAGACAGTGATGCAAAATTGTCCTTTTATGGATTGCTCATTGGTCTTCTTGCTTCAGTGAGTTGAATGAGGAGTGAAACAATACTCTTAGCTTCTCCTAGAACAGGGTGGTTTTGGATGTAGGTGTAAAACCAGATTGGTGAGTGGTGCTGTCAGTCAAATGCCTACTTGTGTTTAAGATTTATATGTCAACATGTGGGTGTTTTGCCCACACGCTATGGGGTAACAACCCATATTTGATTTTTATGTTTTTCCTATGGTGTGGAGGGTGTGTGTCTGAGTGTTAGTGACTTAATGATTGTCTGGGCAAAAGAGGTAGGTCATTTGGAGTTGTCCTTCTTATGTTGGCCAGTTTCTGTCTGCCTCCCTATGCCTTATGAAGCACAATAGAAACAACAATCTAGAAAGCAAGTAATCAGCTTCCCAGGGCAATGTTAACAGATTCCAGATTTTGAATGTATGATTTATGGGAGTTGCCAAACATAACATTCAGAAATCCAAATTCACAAAATACTAGGTAAGTGCCTTTATATTTGTTTACCTCTCATCTTAATATTTTAATGTCTTGTTTAATTAGTCAATACCTTTTGTACTCATAAAATTTCTATAGTGGTAAATGAAAACTTATATTGATAATAACTTTTTTAAGTTTATTTTTTATTTTTAAAATTTATATTTATTTTGAGAGAAGGAGAGAGAGAGAGCATGAAAGTGAGGGAGGGGCAGAGAGAGAGGGAAAGAGAGAGAATGAATCCTAAGCAGGCTCTGCACTGTCAGTGGAGAGCCCCATGCTGTGCTTTAACTCATGAACCATGAGATCATGACCTAAGCTGAAATCAAGAGTTGGCCACGTAACCCAGGTGCCCCTTGTTGTGGATACCTGAGTGGGTTCTCAAAGTCAGAGCTGATGGGAATTTCATGCCATTAACTTTCTTTATTATTACTCTTTATTCCAGCTTTCAGAAAACTTTAATATGTTTATTTTTCATAGGTATAATTTTTTGGGTGAACTTTTAAATATCTAAAATGTGTTTATATGCCTTTATTTGGGTCTTTATTGACATTAAAATATATGTTACATGAATGTGGGAGACACTTTTTTATTCTTTTAAAACTTATTACAATTGTGATTTAGTAGTGGTCAGAAACTTTAAATGTGTGGGTTGACTTTGGTCCACAAATTAAAAGTTCCCAAATTATAGATTTATTGTTTTCTTACTAAAACATTGTGTGTTTGTACTTAGTTGAAGGAGAAAAAAGTGGACTGGGTTTTCCAGATTTTCTCTGGAGGGAATAAAGAAAAGTTGTGTTATAAACCTTCCTTTTTTTTTTTTTTTTTTTTGAAAGTAAGCTCTCAGTCCCACATGGTCTTGAATTCATGACCCCGAGAGCAAGAGTCGCATACTCTACCGACTGAGCCAGCCACGTGCCCCAAACCTTCCATTTTTCAAGGCCAGAAAAAAAGTGTATGCTTAAGGAGTGGTGGTGTTTAGAATGCATGAGAAGACGTTAATAATTCATAGTGGTCCCGTAGAGGTGCAGAAATGAACACACAGCTGCTTGCTTTAGGGACCCACCTCGAATCCTCTGCAGACCTGGTCCAGGATCAGCAGCCTGGCTAACTTCAGGGCTGCCCTAGGCTTGTGGTCATTTAGGAATCCTTGGGTGGGCACCTAAGTGAGTAATGGTGGGCTCTGGAGACCTGGGAGCATTATCTCACCGCCTTCTCTGATTAGACAGTGACACGTAATGATTTCTGACACCTTCTGTAAGTCTGGTGGAGCTTGAAACCGTCTGTATACAATGGGGGAGGGTCCTCCTGTTCATTAAACTTGATCTTCAGAATGTGACACCAGCCACCCTTTCCTGCATGATCCCCCAAACATTCTGGAGAATGGGAGGGAAGAGTGTCTCCCTTCCATGGTCTCCAGGCCTATCACTTCTAAGCCAGAATCTGCTTTGTATTTTATCCCTTGGCAAAAGGAGGGGAAAAAAAGTCAATTTTATCATTTCACCCCAAGGTTATAACTCCTTCCTGGAATGTAACAACTTGCACTCTGCTGCTTTCAGTGCAGCTGCCTGGTGGGATGGAAGGGCAGTCCAGTGATCCCAGGGAGTGGGAACAGCCATGTTCCTTTGGTATGGTGTTGTGACCTGTGCTGTTCCCTGAGTGGTACTATGGACTCGTTAGTTCCCAACCGAACCCACCTTCCTGGAGTTTATGGCCCCAGAGTTGAGGGGCTGTGTAAGCCTGAGAATTTTAGAAGCATGTAGCTACTGGGTTAGTGCATGGCCTTTCCATTTCTGCCCTTCATATTTCCATACTGACAGGGACATTATCCTTTCTGCCCGATCCTCTTCAACCTCAGTGCTGTCCGGGGGGCATTAACTTAATGCCATTTAACTATCAAGCAATGTGATTCACTTTGCAAGATGTACAAAAATCAGTTTCAATACCATGGTAAAGATTTATCTGTACGAGTAATTACAAATACCACCTTGTTATTTACTTTATTAAGGTATAGATTATTATATTTTGACAGGCATCTGTTTATTAGGCATCTCTGTTTTTATTTCCTTCTACTCTTTTAGTGACATCCAGTTTAATTCTGGGGCTAATCTTACTTCATTCTTAGAAGAAGGGTCATTCTCTGAGGCTTATCAACAGCCAAAACTGACCTTTCAGTGACAAACTTAGCTCATCATGTTCTTTGGATTTGGTTTTGTATCTGTTTTTTTGTTTTTTTTTTTTCCTGGCCCATGGTCACAGTGAATATTCCAGTGAATATTTTCCTGGTCTTCTTAATTTTTTTTTTTTTCATCACTGCTCTGTACCTTCTTGTTCTCTGAATCCTTTTCATAAAAACTCTCATGTTCTCATTTTTTCTGTAGCAGCCACTCAGAGTGCTCTCCACCCCTAATCCTTGTCTCCCCAAGAATTACCATTCAGAATTTATGATGACTCATCTTGCCATTACAGGTTAGTCACTTTTGCCAAGCTTAGATTTAGTTCTCTATTGTTCCTCTTCAGTTCAAATATTACCATAAACATTAACATTTCTAAACCCAATTACAATGCTCATGCTTCACATCAGACATTAGCACAAACCTTTCTCCTAGCTTTGTGAGGACTGCCTCAGAATCTATAGTTATCCAATTGGCTGAGATTAATGACTACCTCTTTAAAAGAAAACACCGTTAGTTTATTTTAGCTGTAACTAGACAACCTTTAGAATTTGGAAGAGCAAATAAATCATTTCATTTTGAAGTGTTGGAGACAGAAATCTTTTTTTGTTGTTGTTGACCTATCTCATTGCTTTCCACAATGTCAGGACTCTCTTGTTTTCTTTGCATGTGTGATTATTTTAACTTTAGGGTCTTTTTAAAAAAATTTTTTTTTAATGTTTATTTACTTTTGAGAGACTGAGAGAGGCAGAGCATGTATGAGCAGGAGAGGGGCAGAGAGAGAGAGGGAGATACAGAATCTGAAGTAGGCTCCAGGCTCTGAGCTGTCAGCACAGAGCCAGATGCAGGGCTCGAACTCACAAACTGTGAGATCAAGACCTGAGCCCAAGTCAGACGCTCAACCGACTGAGCCATCCAGGCACCCCAACTTTAGAGTCTTTAGTAGCAGAAGTGAGATTTTGATATGAAGTGTATAGCAGAACAACATTCATTTTCTAAGACTCTTTTTAGATTCTGGACCTTAGGAGAAATGCAAGTACCACTCCTGAGGTGAATAATCTCTGAATTAGGAAGTAGAATATATTTGACCTTTGTGTGTTGGCCTTCCTTTATGGGAAGACGGAAGAATGAAAACTTGGAGAGGTTTTCTGCTTCTACTTCAGATTACCTGGCAGAGTAGTTGAGAGGCACCTCAGGTGGGATTGTGGCATGAAGTTGTACTTTTTTTTTTCTTTTTAAAATTTTTTAATGCTTATTTATTTTTGAGGGGGGCGGGGAGAGAGCATGTGCAAGCACAATCGGGGGAGGGGCAGAGAGAAGGAGACACAGAATCCGAGGCACGCTCCAGGCTCTGAGCTGCCAGCACAGAGCCGGATACACGGCTTGAACTCAAGAGCTGTGAGATCATGACCTAAGCCCAAGTCGGACGCTTAACCAACTGAGCCACCCAGGCGCCCCTGAAATTGTACTTTCACCAAGCTCTGGAGATGTTTAGGCGTTAGTTTCGAAAAACAAAGCAAAAGCAAAAACAAACAAACAAACAAACAAACAAACAAACCTGATGGAAAATGGGCACTTTACAAAATTCAACTCTTTTCTGCTATCTCCAGAGTTAAAAAAAAAGGTATATGAAAGTGGAACCTCACTATCTTCACAACTGAGATACTTACAAACTCTCCGTGAGGGAGAAACAGAAACAGAAGATATACCCTACTGGGAAATCATAGTTGACCTTTTTTAGATATTTAGAACTAGATTATTTTACAAACCTGTGCTTTGGGAGTAAGTTCTATATCTCAATGAGCATAAAAGCTTTTTGTTTTACATTTTGTGTTCTGGAGCTTACCATTAATTACAGTGACTAGCACAGAATACGTGCTTCATAAATGCGTATTACGTGAACGAAGGGGTGCAGCTTTGATTTGCCCTCACAAGGATATCTGCAAAGGTGACTTGAGGAATTTTTGCCTTTACTTTTGGCAACATATTTTCCCATAAAGTGTTTCTTATCTCTAAGAATTACATTACAGTCATAATGGAAAAGAGTGATCCGTTTTTTTAATTCTTTCCTGAGCCGAGCCTTGGAATTTTATAACTAATGAAACACAATGTTTTTCTCCACAAGTTCAAATGTAGCACTTAGATTTTCATTTTTTATTCATAGATCTATCTTTTGTAAAACCTTTCTTTTGTCAAAAATCAAAGGTTAATAAGCTCTAATTGTTAAACACAGTCAGTAAAAGCTCTGATATGCTGATATTCTAAAGCTTTGAATACTTGAAATGGTCATCATTTGATGTTCTCTGACATCTGACTGCTCAGCAAGCTACTCTAAAATTTTATGTTAAAAGAAATGAGAATTTTCTTAAACGTTTTATTTTAGCTCAATTTGCAACAATAGAGAAAAGCTGTAAAAATAGTACAGAGTCCCCATATACCCCTTAAATGGCTTTTCATAATGTTATCACTTAAATAACTGCTATGGTCTGAATGTGTTCCCCAAAAATTCCTATGTTGAAATCCTAATGCCTGATACGATGGTCTTAGGAGGTGGGGTCTTTAGGAGGTTGGTTAGATTGTGAAGGTGGAGCCCTCATTGATAGGTTTGGTGCTCCTATAAAAGAGATGTTACAGCGCCTGGGTGGCTCAGTCGGTTAAGCGTCCGACTTCAGCTCAGGTCACGATCTCGCGGTCCGTGAGTTCGAGCCCCGCGTCGGGCTCTGGGCTGATGGCTCAGAGCCTGGAGCCTGCTTCCGATTCTGTGTCTCCCTCTCTCTCTGCCCCTCCCCCGTTCATGCTCTGTCTCTCTCTGTCTCAAAAATAATAAAATAAACATTAAAAAAAAAAAAAAAAGATGTTACAGAGTTTCCTAGCCCCTTTTGCCATGTGAGGACACATGGTCATATATGAACCAGGAAGTCTGACCAAACACCTAACCTGCAATGCCATGATCTCAGACCTTTAGCCTCCAGAACTGTGAGAAATAAATATCTATTGCTTATCAGTTACCCAGTCTCTGGTATTTTGTTGTAGCAGCCCAAAACAGATGAAGAAATAAGCATTAGTGTAATACCATGAACTCAATTCTACAACGCGGATCTTACAAATTTCACCAGTTTTTCCACTAATGTAGTAGGGATGTATTTATATGTGGAGGAACTTATAGTTGGAGCTATGTATGCTGGACAGTTATTGCCATTATTTGTTTTTTTTCCAAATAGTGGTGACAGAAGTTTGATCAGCCTCTTTTAATCCATGATGCCATGAGAATGATGTCCCTTTTTTCTTATCCTGAAGTACATATCTGGATGCTATCATACGAGAAAAGGAATACCCTACTAATGTAGGTCTTGTCTAAAAGCAAAGTGGCATGAAATGAACTTTCTGATAGTAGGGAAGCCTATATCATTACTATTGTAGGAAATCATTAAATATTAATGATGTTAACATTTGTTTGTATCCCCATTTAAATGATCTTTTCCAAAATATGATAAATTCTGTATTTCCTAGTGGTTGTGGATGTAGAATCAAGTTAAATATTCTAGTTTGAGGTTAGAACCATAACACTGTAAAAGGTAGGTACTTCATTAATCTCATCAGTCATAATAACCACTATTCTTATAGAAGATAGTAGGTGCTACAGTGTAATTGTTCCAGACTGAAACAGGACTTGAGAGAGATTCTCAATAAAAGGAAAAGCTTTAGAGGGCTGCCCTGTTATCCTCTAGCCCGTATGCCTTGGCCCTGGCCGTCACATTCCCATACATCCTGACCCATACATTCCTCACTCTCATCGGTCATATTAGGCTCCCAGTGGTTTGCCCAGTAAGCTCAGCATTTCATGTGTTTGTGTCTTCGCTTTGGAGCTTATTGAAGCCTTGTTCATCTGTTTATGAATAATGCATAGTTATAGAATGGCCTGTGCCACGTGAGTTTTATAGATGCTGAATTTTTGAATTAAATCTTTCAAATTAATAAAGCAATGGAGACAATTTCTCTGGTCGCCCCATCTAGGCATTATTAGCCTCATAATGTTGTTTTGAGAAAACGTGAATTTTTGGCTAGCAGAGATTTGTCTGATTTGAATTAAAAAAAATTTTTTTTTTAATGTTTGTATTTATTTTTGAGACAGAGCAAGACAGAGCATTGAGCAGGGGCAGAGAGAGAGGGAGACACTGAATCTGAAGCAGGCTTCAGGCTCCAAGCTGTCAGCACAGAGCCCGACGCAGGGATGGAACTCTCAATCACGAGCTCATGACCTGAGCAGAAGTCAGATGCTCATCTGACTGAGCCACCCAGGCACCCCATGTTTGATTTGAATTTTGATATATTTTCCTCCTTGGTCTTCAGATTAACACTGGGAGTATAGTTGTTGTTTTTTTATAACTTTTTTTTTTTCACGACCATATGTGTAGTCATTTAATTTTGTAAATGGATGAAAAAAAGCCAGGCTAACATCAAAGGACTTTATAAATCAAAAATCTAAAATGTACTTAAAAATAAATATTTAAATATCTGATCTTCAAATGTTTCTAACTGTAAAGACTTAATAATGTTTGGAAGTCAGACTACCCTGAATTTAGGACTTGGCTTTAGCATTTTTAGCCATGCAACATTGGCATGTTCCAGAGTCTGGGGAAAATCAGGGATGCTAAATGGTACGTACATCCACAGTATTAATGGGAGAATATATCTAAAGCAGAGATAGATATATCTAAAGATATAATATATCTAAACAGCAGAGTGTTTGGTCCCTAATGAGGATTTAATATTAATTATTATAATCTTTAAAGAAGGCATCATTTTAGGATTTAAATCAGAGTATACTGTATGGAAATAGTTTGAGAGAGTATTAAGGATAAATTAATGGAAGTATCATTAGTTAGAAGTAGACATTAGAAGTTACATTATTAAAACTTGTAGTTTTAAGTTACATTATTAGAAGTTAGAAGTTACAGTATTAAAACTTGTATCACATAATTTTGGTATTTTTGCTATTTTCATTTTAGATAAAGCAAAGATTAGTTAATTTATTTTTAAATGAATTTAGAGATTGTTATAAATGTACTTGCTTTATCAAAATAGGGCAAGAATGGGCAGATGATCAGGCAACCATATGAATAATGAAAAGTAGAGAGATGAGAATAAATTCGTATGACAATGAGAAAAGGGGGAAGTTATACAATGGTGACTTTAATACATCTTCCCCTTATTACCATGGTAGTAAAAGTACACACACAGGAGCGTTTTTATTTTGCTAGGCTCCTGGAATAAGAATATTGTTAATCCCTAGTGAAATAATACATGCAAATATGCTTAAAGAGATTTAACCCAATAGACCTTTATTTATTTATTTTTTTCACACAACCATGCATCCCGAGGTGAGCGGTCCAAAACTAGTGCAGCAGGTTCATGGTGACAGTAAGACCCGAAACTCCTGTTCTTTCTGGTCCCTTAGCCTCATAATGTCGCTCTGGTATCGTATGTGCCCTGGTGGTCACACCTGGGATACTTTACTTTCAGCCCCTTACATTCCAGGCATTCCTGGCAGCCACGTGCCGAAGGACAAAATGTGGTTGGGAGGGTTTGGAACCAGTATTGGGAGAGGAACACTTTACGAGACAACATTCAGCTTATCTGTCTTTCATCATAAGACGGGCCACCCTACCTGCAAAAATGTCTGGGGAAGCAAGTGACGTTCCCATAATACTTTCTCATCCTGAACAAAATTAAGATTCTGTTATTTGGGAAAAGGGGGGGTGGGTGGTAAGCAACCTGTCCTGTTTACAGAAACCCTTAACAGTTCCTGCACATAGTGAGTTTTCCATGTTCGGTAGCCAATCTACTGTCGTTATCTTTGTTACAGTATTGGGTGGGACTAATTTTAAATCATGAAGATTAGTCCCAAAAAATTTGATTAAAGTAGAACAGTACTTAGCAGAACTCTCAAATATTGTAAATATCCCTAATGTGGCAGCCCTTCTTTATCATTTCTGAATTTGTAGTGTGGGGTTTATTGCATAAGTTATTAAGAAACTATAATGAGAGATTTTTTCCCCCCAAGTCATTTAAACCTTTTCAATCCCCAGTGTGTTTCTTTTATTTGCATGCTATGTTTACAAAAGATGCATATTACTGTTTATCTCAACCGCCTGTCACATGTGAGTTTTATAGTAGTACAGATTTACTTACCCATTCAACAAAATATTTACTATGCACTAATGAGAAGTCTGTATCTTGATATGACTAATAATTTATTGAGGCTTATCGAGCTTGCAGATCAGTGTCAAATATTTTAGTCTTAGGTAAAAGAATTCAGATAGCCTCCTGGGGAAGAAGAGCAGGGTGGCTTGGGCCCAGTCAGGCAGGCTTTTGTCCCACGCAGGCATCCAGGCCATACAGGTGTTTATTGTGCCAGACAGGGAAACTGAGGCAAAAGCCCCGTTGTGTGGAGTGGCCTGACACAGTGAAGTTTGTCGGAACGATGTCTGTGAGGAGATGGTCCTAACAGTGTACAGGGCTGGAGCCAGGCACGCCACATAAACGGTTTGTGGCAATAAAACTAAATCTACGAGACTTCTGTGGGTGGAGTTAAGCTGGGCGTACTTGCAGGCTTGTCTGGCAATAGGGTGGGGCAGAAACTGAAGTTGGAAGACATCCTGTAGTTCCAGGTGAGAGGGTTTGAAGAAGGAAGAGGCCAACAGAAGACTAGTGATTCACACAGGGAAATAATTTGTGGAGGTTGTTGGGAGGGGGTTGAAACACAAAAACAGTCTCACGGTGTGAGGCGTTTGTTTTCTTTCTTCAGGAACACTGTATTTTACAACCTCAATCTCCTCATCCTTCCCTCTTCCCCTGGCTATTTCAGCCTTACCCTTCAGGGTTCCCATTAGACCTTGCATCCCCCAAATCTGGATAAGGTTGTCCATCTCCGCGTTGTCTTAGCAACTGCACTTCCTTTGCCACAACAACTTAACAGGGCTTTTTGTAACTATCTACTGTTTTTTTTTTTTGTTTTGTTTTGTTTTGTTTTGTTTTGTTTTGTTTTGTTTTGTTTTTCCCGCACATAGTATCTGTGTTCCTCCTTTTATCGTCTGGATCTATCTCACTGCCTGGCACATGGTAAATTATAAATACAAATCAAGCAAAAGTTTCTGTAGCCTGAGACATTTGCATTGTAATTCACAGTACCTGACTGAATGTGTATTTCAGCATATCCCAGTGAAGAGATACTTCGGACTGTGCTGTACTACTCCCATGCCAGAGTGAAACCACTAGCTTGGAATAAGGAAAGGAAGGACACTGAGAGAAGCATTACTAGATGGATAGATAGATGAGGAAAATTGTAAACATAATGACCTTGTTTTAGTGGCTAACCTCTCAGAGCCCCAGTTTCCTAATCTAAAAACAGAAGAGTGGTGATATCTTCCACCTAGGATTGGTGTTCGAATTAAATACGATGATGTGTATGAAGCAGCAGAATCAGGCTTGCAATTGACTAAGCGATCAACTGTTTTGTATGTATTATTTTACTATATTATATTATGTTAAGAGACTGGCCCTCAGTTGTCATCAGGGCATTTTGAAAAAAACACAGCCGAAGGAGGCCATGCTGTATTGTGGGACTTTCATCAGTACCATGATTTACCCAAAGTTGTAGTCAATCAGGATGATTTTGTTGCCTCTGTGTCAGCTTAAATGTGGAGAGTGATGATGCCTCAGTAGTTCTGAATGTTATTATACTGTTGAATTATGTGCTTGAGTATTTATTATTACAGACTTTTAAAACAGATTTACTTTATAATTAAAATTATGAAAAATCATTATTCAGTTTATTTGACTATGTTAATGAAATGTAAATATTCCCCAATAATAATAATAATAATAATAATAATAATGTCTTATATTGCAGGTATTAAGCTTAGGTTTTAAGTTCTTTAAGATGTTTAAATGCTTTCATTTAAATGCTCAGATTTTCTTTAAGTGCTCCCCTCCCTTTATACTGTATACTAATTTTTCTTCTTTCATCCATTTAGTTGTAAGATGTGCTAACTGTTCTTCCCAAGCTATACTGCTAAAATAATGCAATGTTTGTATTTTTTGACCCTGATAGAATATTACCTTTACCATCCAAATGCTTCATTTTATAGAGCCAGAAGTTGAAGTTGTTGGAAGGTTAAAATAACTTATCAGCAGGGCTTCTGAGTGGCTCAGTCTTGGTTAAGCGTCCAACTTTGGCTCAGGTCATGACCGCATGGTTCGTGCATTCTAGCCCTGCATGGGGCTCTGTGCTGACTGCGTGGAGGCTGCTTGGGATTCTCTCTCTCCTCTCCCTCTCTGCCTTTCCCCACTCACATTTTCTCTGTTTCTCTTAAAATAAATAAATAAACTTAAAAAAATAACTTACCAACATACACACGCTCACAGAGGAACAAGCTGCGATAACGAAGTCAGCACGAAAGCCACTGCCTTTGGCTCAGTTGAGTAGCCTCTGTGGCAGTGATCTCTCTGTTATGGCAGGCAGACAGCTTTGGAAACTAGAGCTCCTGAGCCCTGGAGAAGGATATTGAGGAGTGTTCTGGGGTTGGTCCCTACAATATATGAGAAGATAGATGAGGTTAGTCCCCATGGTGCTGACCATAGGAATGTTCCAGGGTTACAAGTCTCGCTTTCATCATAGATTCCTGTAATGCTTATTAACCAGTCATTAAGAGACAAACAGGTGAATTTAAATTATGTAGTCTGCACTCAACAATTATACATTTGGGTACCTGTTCAGAACCAGGCATTAGTCTGGTTACTTGGGGGCAAATAGACAACAGACAAAGATCCCTGCCCTCGTGAAACATTTTTGTAGAGGAGAGAATATATATATTCAATATGTGTGTGTGTGTGTGTGTGTGTGTATAAAGTGCATAGTAAACTTAATAGCTGAGTCAATTCTATTGCCCTTGGAAGGTAATTGGTGTTATAGAGAAACAGCAGAGAAAGGTACAGGCATTGGAGTGACAGGTTGGGGGGTTTGAAGGCAGGTTGTCACACTAAATAGAAGTTCACGGTAAGTTTCATTGAGAAGATAACATTTGAACAAAGACTTGAAGGATGTGAAAGTATATAAGAAAGTTTAATCCAGATTTCTCTACAGCTTTTAATTGTATACAAATTAGAAAATGAATACGGAAATGAAAATTATCACTCTACCTCTTGGGTATTGTAATATATAGTCCATAGCTATAGATATGAACCCTGTTCTGTAGGTAAGTAGTAGAATTTCAAGGACCTTTGTTAGGGAAAACTTAATTGACTAATAAGGAACAGGGCAAGTTTTACTGAAAGAATGAAGATGATAAATATAAATGACCTGCTTAGGCTAAGAATTTTATCATCCTCCTTCCACAATGAGAACAGTCTTTTTGAGAAGAAGATATTTTTTCCTTTTGAAAATTAACGTTTCTTTAGTGTCACAGTAAGTTTATTATATCTTAAAATGTGTTTGGTATAATAGTTACTTAATATATTTTTAATCAGTTTTGGTAACCAGTTGCATAGGAAAGTAGTATGTTATCTGAGTGAATGCAAATTTTGCCTCAAGGCTCAGCATCACATTTAAATTTTGTCTTGACACTGGAAGTTATAGAATGTCAGAACTGTTTGCTAATAACTATGAGCTCTAGAGCCACATATTCAGTATTCCATCCTAAATAACATTACTATGTTGTTAGTGTAGTTTTTTCTTATGGAGAGCCAAAACTGCTAAGTAATTCAAAAGTCTTGGTATGGCAAAATACGAGCCCGGTTAATAGTGGTGGATGTCTTAATTTGTGACAGAGAAGAATATTTTAATACCCTTTGCTCAAAATTTTTGCTGTGGTGGAAATTGTGGTTTGGCCCATGCTAAACTGGCAAAGTGAGAATTATCTGTTGACATTTAACTGGGAAGAGAATTTTACAATGTCAATAATTATATTCTGGTTTTAACACATATCGTGAATCAGGCCAGTCAACAAAAGAGTTTGTTGAAATTGGTTTGCTGAGGTTGTGTTAGGTGTTGGATCAATGTGGCACTGACCTGAATATTGTGCTCTATGCTGTGACAGAAAGAGTATGAACTTTTGAATAAATTTTGTGTGCGTGTGTATTGGTGTGATTTTGGGAGGAGTCAGAATAAATTCTGAGGATTAGAGCTAGAAAGATAGTAGGTATGAGCCTATTCCTGGGCCTTGACACTCTGGTGAGAAGTTTGGATTTTCCTGCAGTTAGCAGGTGTAGAGTATGGATGGAGAGCTTTAGACTTTGAAGAGAGACTAGTTATATGCTTCTTGGAAAAGTATTAAAGACCCAAGGAAGCAGGAGCCATGGGAATGGTGAGAAGGGTGCTGATGTATGAGGACCTAAAGAAGTAAAAAATTTATTCAGGAATTGATGATTAAATTAGATAGAGGTGGACAGTAAAGCGGAAGACAAGATTGATTTACATATTGCTTATAGTAAGGGGATAGAGGGAAGTATGGTGTCCTTTTATGGAAAATTTGTGGGAAAGTATTGCATTCAGTGTAGGACATTTCTTTCCCTTACACATGGGTATGGGCTGGATATAAGATCTGAAGCGAAGGGGAGAATCTGGGCTAGAGATACAGATTTGGGCATCTTTGAGTGGAGGCTGAGGTCAAGATTATGGATTGAATTACCAGGAAGAATTTAATGTATAAAATGTGGGCATTGAATATGGCCAAGGATAAAGTCATGGGGAAACTCCTAACATTGAAGGATGAAAACTAGAAAAGGGAAACAGGAAGGAATGGCCAAAGAGCTGGGAGGAGAATCCCTTTGGTTTAAAAATGGAAGCAGAGAGGGGCGGCTGGGTGGCTCAGTCGGTTAAGCGTCCGACTTCGGCTTAGGTCATGATCTCACGGTCTGTGAGTTCGAGCCCCGCGTCAGGCTCTGTGCTGACAGCTCAGAGCCTGGAGCCTGTTTCAGATTCTGTGTCTCCCTCTCTCTCTGCCCCTCCCCTGTTCACGCTCTATCTCTCTCTGTCTCAAAAATAAATAAACGTTAAAAAAAAAATTTAAAAATGGAAGCAGAGAGAATGTTCCAGAAGGTCTTGCTTAAACGTGATTAGTGACTTTGCCAGAGCAGTTTTAGTGAAAGGTGGTGGTGCCTGAGAGATGACTACAGTTGGTTGGTGACTGAATGAAGGGTGAGTAAGAACAGACAGCAAGTTTAAATGACTTCCCCATTTGTTGGGAAAGAAAAGGGAAAAATTTGGTGGTGTCCAAAGGAGAATTGTAGACATTTATGAGAGTTTTTTTTTCTTGCTGTCTTGCTCACTTGCACCATGAAGATGTGAGAGGCTAAAATGGTATTGAGTTCAGAAGTCAGAAGTGAAAACGTGAGCAAAAGAAGGACTAACAACAAAGCAAGTTCCCAGAAGAGATGGCGGGGGAGGGAGCTCAGCTTGCTCCTTTGCATGTGCAGAAACAGTACCTACCTCACGGCTATATCCCAGATAAATGTTCTCATTTATCTGGCCAAGGGCCTGCTAGTAATAGGCACTAAATAAATGTTAGATCCATTCAGCCTCTAAATCCACACTCCAAAAGTCAGCCTTATGGACTTAAAGTTTGCATTCTGTAGATAGGTATTTTTTTTTAATGTTTATTTATTTTTGAGAGAGAGAGAGACAGAGTGTGAGCATGAGCAGGGGCAGAGAGAGAGGCAGACACAGCATCAGAAGAGGGCTCTAGGCTCTGAGCTGCCAGCACAGAACCTGAGGCGGGGCTCGAACTCATGAACCATGAAATCATGACCTGAGCTGAAGTCAGAGGCTTAACCGACTGAGCCACCCAGGCACCCCTCAGTAGATATGTATTAAATGAAAGTATTCAACTTTTGTTTATGATATTGAAAAAAGTATTGAATTAGTTGATCTCTATGTCTTAATTTGCAACCCAAGCCCCTGATTTGGCTAATTTCTAAATTACCAAATCTTTCTGGCACGTCATTGATTGAATAAAGCTTTAAAACTATCAGCTTATAGTTCTGAATGATAGTGCAGTGTGTTAGAGCTTGTGGACCAAGCCTGGCTTACAGAATTGAGAAAGACACAAAGCAAAAATTCCTTAGATAGTGAGATGAGCACAGAATGAATAAAGTCTAGGTGTGTAAAGCCATCTCAAAGTGATTGAATTGCTCCCTGGGCTGAAGCGCTTTGCTAGGGCTCGGTTGAAGTTTTACTAGACTTGAAAGAATGTGTTACTGCAGAGAATTGGTTAACCGTGAATATATGGAAAATTCATGGTTAACCGTGAATATATGGAAAAGGAATTCTCCCACTGGTGAGACTGTCACTGTGGCCGGATAGATAACTCGACTGGGCATGGAGGTCTTTAAATACTTGAGTGAATTGATTCCTCTTGTTTTGATTCCTTGCTTGACTTTCCCTGAAGTCTGCCTTTAGGGATGGAATGGACTGTTGGATGAGACCTCTAGTATCCTGGTCCCTGTGAAGGTTATTTCTCCTTGTAAATTAATAAGTTGACATTCTGTTTATGTATCATCAGTCCCTGTGGGCTTGGATATAGTGAGTCTGCTCTTGACAGATCTTTATTTTATTTTATTTTTTCTGGATATACAGCCTTCATCAGTGTTTCTAAGTATGTGAGATTGAATCCTCACTAACATGCGTCAGTGAGGAAACACCCTGAGCTTTTTCTTTGGTGAACATACCAGCCATTTTTCTACTCTGCATCTTGGAGATAAAAATTTATATCACTCAAAGCTGTTCTTGTTCATTTTTTTTTTTTGGTATTATGTGAAAATAGTCTTTACTACATATGAACGTTATTCTAATAAAGCTTTTTAGGGGTTATACATATGATATAAGATTTTTGTGAGCATGTATCAATATTATGATAACTATTTTTAATGATTGTTAGCCTTTGTTAGTGGAGGTCAATGTAAGATCTGTAGATTCATGTTGGCTATCTTATTAAGTGTAAGAAAAACATGATAAATTAGAGTAATAATTCCTTTGAATTACAGTTGTCACATGAAGTTGTTATGGGAAACATATTATTTATTTCATAATTCAATAAAGTGAGTTAGTGCTAAGTTTCCGTAGTGTGGTATATATCAAAACTCTTTGTCTGCCTGATGAAATCATTATTGTAAATCTGTCCAGGACTATGTTCTTCCTATCTTTTTAGATAAGCAAGTCTATGAATTTGACTTTCTATTCCAGATGTTACTATATTAATATCTTTTTGCTGTACACATGAATTTACATATAATTATTTACTCATTTTTCAAAATGAAAGAAAACTTACTTTACTTATTTACAGTTGTATTCCATCTTATAGTTTTATATATATTTTATTGTTGTTACTGACTTAGTAAGAAATCATGTAAGTTTATTTTCCTTAAACTGTTTTCTTTTTTTTTTTTTTAATTTTTTAATATTTTTATTTATTTTTGAGAGAGAGAGAGAGAGAGCACGAGTAGGGGAGGAGCAGAGAGAGAGGGAGGCATAGAATCTGAAGCAGGCTTCAGGCTCTGAGCTGTCAGCAGAGCCTGACGTGGGGCTCAAACACATGAACTGTGAGATTATGACTTGAGCCGAGGTCAGACACTTAACTGACTGAGCCACCCAGGCTCCCTTTGCCATCTCTTATCTATGCATATATCACAAATTTTAATTCTGTGGGTTGGGCTGTTTAAATATTCTTTGGCTAACTGAACTAGGATAGCTGCATTTTGCTCCACCAAGAGAGAGAAGGCTCTGGTAGTCTCCATTCTTTGACACAGGGAAGAACACCGAACAAGATGGGAGAGATCACCACCAACAAAATCCAGAAGTCTTTTGTCTGTGACAACTTCATGAGTGAAGCTGAGAAACATGCTATTTTTCTTTGACCTGAAGTAGAACTTCAGTCTGCCCTTTAGATGTTCTGAATATTGATAAAGAGCACAAAAAAGGAATCTTAGGTTAGCTTAAAAAAAAAAAAAAAAAAAAAAAAACAGCTGTAAAATAATTAATGCAGCTGGGCTTTTCTGCAGTTATTAGTATTCTGGAAATATCTCACTAAGTTACATTAGCTTTTTGAAAAGTCTGCAACATCTATTTTAAAAATCTGGTCAGTAATCACATCTCTAGTGCATTAAATGTAAAACAAGATCTCTTTAAGAGCCGGATAATACTGTGATATTGCATATAAAAACAATTATGTAGTGAAATGGTTGGGGTGATATGAGGAAACACAGTGAAATACATCTCTGAGTAACTTTTGTAACAATGTGAATCTGTGTTCCTGAGGCATATAAATTGACACTGGCTCTTTTGCACTCCTGAGTTTGTGCTGAAGGCCTACAACTTTCTCCTTTCAGCTGATTGATTTTGAGTTTTTCAAACTGATTAATGTTTTCATTTGAATGGTAATGCTGACTTTGCAGAAGATGTGATCTTTTAATTAGCAGATGCTGAGATTAGCATTAGAGCTGAACAGTAATTAGCATTTGTTCTTAAAGTACAAGAGCACAGACTGAGTGCTGCAGCAAATAGGGCTCCATGTTTTCTTCTCATTGCCTCTTTAGATCTTCTTTATGAGAGAGGCTACAAATTATTGATACTCTCAATCACTGTGTCACCAAAAACATTTCCACAAATTGAAGTTTCACTTAAGAGCAAAGTATTTTCAGTCCCCTTTTACTATATGTGTAAACGTAGGGTTGTTTTCAAGGTCTATCCAAATATTTTATACTGGAACGTAAACACTAGTGAAAGGGTAAATTCTTATACTGTATGTATGTACATACATACATGTTAAAGCTATCTGTAAAAGTCATGACTCTTGGTTTCCAGATTGTGCTGATTTCGGCACCACCCACTCTATTTCCAAAGGTATTTTGAGAATCAACTTAAGATCAATGAGCCCCATCTGGAGACACAGAGTTGCAGAGGTTAAGGGTTGGGGTTAAGATGTAGGCAAACCTGGATTCAGATCCTTTCTATGCTACTTCCGAGAGCATATTATTTGATAATTCATTTTTCAGTGTTGTTATCTATAATTTGAAGATTGTGATAGAATTATCATAAAGATTAACACTGGTATTTCATTAAAAGCACCTAGGCTATGTTAATAATGAGTAACTGTCACTGGTTTTAAAAACATACTATGTATAGTAAGTAATATTCATTCTCATAACCTACCTTTAAAAAATATAGAAAAATGATTTATTTATTTTAGCTTAGTTAAACTTAACAAAGAAAATAATTAACACCTAGAGAGTAGCTAAATCCCCTTAAAATAAATATGTTCTCTTCTTTCAGACAGGCAGGCTTTTTATATTATCTCTGAGCAGCATGTATGTAAGTCTCTACTTCCTCTCCAGAAAGCCCTGTCCGGTTATGTGTACCTATTCTAGTTCTTTTTTTTTAGTTAGGAATTCTTATGGATACATTTAGGTGTATCCATTTTTTTTTGTTGTTGTTGTTCTTGTTTTTTGATATAAATGTTTTCTACAACCAATGTCAGAGGGAGAATGTCAAAGCATCAATGATAAAATGTTCATATGAATTCAAGTCAGTTTGACCACATATACAATGTTAGGCTACATTTTTAGGTTGAAGGTAGAGACTGGGATGTAAACATGTGGCTGACTGCTTAATATATATCAAATTTCAATGTGATGAGACTTTAGCCAGTAGCATTTAAAGAGGAAAATTATTGCCGATTCCTAGTGCCCAGAGAAACATGGTCCTATAGAGATTCTTTTTTTTTTTTTTTTTTTTTTTTGTCTTTTTTAAACTAGTGGTGACATTTAAAATAGCCCTACAGTAAGTGCATTTACATTTGTTACTATGGATGTTACTCTCTCCCAGGAGACATCAAACAGAACACTTAAACTCTGAGTGAGCAGAATAATTGATGGTCTCTATCTGTATCCTCACTCTTTGCTGCCTACCCACTAAGATACAAAGGCAGAGAAAGAGTAACAAATGAGTCAAAGTAGATTTACAGGAAAACAAAACAAAACAAAGAAGCTGCAGCAAGGTATAATGCTTTATTTCTTTAAGAGTTTAAGTGGTGCTTGAATGTAATGAAATTTTAACATGAAGAAAAAGGAGGAGGATTTTCTTGCAGGGTATCACTTCTATTGAGAGTAGGTAAAACATCTGGATGTCTTCTTTAGAGAAGTGTCTATTCATGTTTTCTGCCCATTTCTTCACTGGATTATTTGTTTTTTGGGTGTGGAGTTATGTGAGAGGGAGGGAGCCAAAACATAAGAGACTCTTAAAAACTGAGAATACACTTCGGGTTGATGGGGGGTGGGAGGGAGGGGAGGGTGGGTGATGGGTACTGAGGAGGGTACCTGTTGGGATGAGCACTGGGTGTTGTATAGAAACCAATTTGACAATAAATTTCATATAAAATAAATGAATGAATGAATGAATGAATGAATATTTTAAAAAAGTAGGTAAAACAAAATGCGAAACTGGAGTAGAAGGGTTGTTACTTTAGAATTAGAAAATAGTTAAGAAATACATTCTTGAGAAAGAACTGGCTGTTTTAAGTTCATAAACTGATGTCTGTTTACTTGCATTTGTATTTAATTGAGTGTCAAAAGATAGTAAGGCCATTGAATATTTGGCAAGCACTTTGGTTTAGTTTTCAGACCTAATTAATAGGTCTGTTCCCCCAATTGATCTTCGAAGATCTTTTCTTCTCATCTCTAAGCAGGACCTTCAGTTCCACAACTTTAATATAAAGAAAGGTTCATCTTTCAAATAGAGCTTACTTGGACATGTTTAAAACAGATGTAAAGATCTTTATAATTTTTTAAAAAATTCTGTTAGTGCTGAAAGAAAATTTTGTTGAATAGGTGACAATTTTCTATGTTTACTACATATCTTATTAGCAAAATTTAGGAGAGTTCAATGGATATATGGAGCTATGTATAGATATTTTGATAGGGATATACTCATGAGCTACTGGCAGTGTTTCCATAAATGTTTATTTCTTCTTAATGCATGCCGAAAGATGATTTTTTTTGTTCATGCATTTACTTGTTTAGTGTAAGTTTCATGAGAAATAAATCTATCTTATTCATTATAGTTTTATGCATAGTACTTGCTATAAATATTTGTTGAACGAATTAATGAAGGATTTTGTTAAAACTAATGATAGGTATGATTTTAGTCGATATTAACAGTACTTATTGAACACTTAACTTTTAGGTCTTTATGTTCATAATTTCATTTAAATCATATAAGTAATGTTCTTTTGTACTTATTTTTACATGAAAATAACTGTATCTCTATGCACACATATTCATACCAAACCTATATGGTAGGATTTATAGTGAGAGTATAAATCTTTGATAATTCCTAGGAATAGTGTAATGAACTATTAATGGAACAAATATAGTGTGTGTTGGGCCTAAAGGGATAGAAATAATTTAGGGATGAGATGAATAAAGGGATAGAATGGTTCAATAAAGATGACAAAGACTTATATGACAGGTTTATAAATGTTTAGGGTAAAGGTTTTGGAAGAGGCTATGTCAAAATAGATATCAAAAGATCTTGAATGACAGGCATAGGGTTAGTATTTCATCTGGAAATTGGACGTCATGTAGATTCTTGAGTGAAGCATCAATATTTTGAAAATACATTATCAATACCTTTTTTAGCCAGATTAATCTTTAAGTGTCTTGGAAATACTTTTGAACGAAATTATTTTCATTGTTTTTAGGACGCATATTATAAAGAAAAATATTTTTAATTGTGCTTTTTATATCTGATTGTCATAAAATTTGTAAGTTCCTTAGAATCTGTAGATTTTAATTAGAAATGTCCTTCCTTCTATCCCTGTCCATTTTTGTTTATTTAAAGTTAATGTATTTATTTTGAGAAGACAGAGACAGCATGACCGAGGGAGGGGCAGAGAGAGAGGGAGAGCTGGAGTGCCATGCAGGCTCCATGCTGCCAGTACAGAGCCTGACGTGGGACTTGAACCAATGAACCCCAAGGCCATGACCGGAGCGGAAACCCAGAGTCAGACTCTTAACTGACTGAGCTACCCCTGTGCATTTTTAACCTGGGACCTTTCTGAGATTTTAGTAAGCAGCGACATATTTATCACGTGGTTGCAGCATAATGTATTGACTTTTCAAATTGTGTGCACAAAAATGCAAATTAGATATACCATTTACTCTCAGTATCATTTGTACTCTCTTATTTTGCATAGGAGTGCACTATTAGAGGAAAATATGTTTTATAGTTCATAATGTATCTAAATATTAAAATTTTTTAAATTTGCTGTGGTATGTGGCATGATTTGCATATCAGAACATATCTGATCATGAAGGCCTTGCTCATCTCTCACCTTGCCCCCATTTTTCCCGAGTGACAATCAGTGATGATTTTGTTTGCTTGATTTCCTGTTTAAAATCTCTTTGTACCAATTATAGCTTCAGTGTGGATGAGGATTGTGTTTATTATGTTGCACTGCTCTACCTCCAGTTCCTGCAGAGGACAGGCATGTGGTTGGTGTTGAGTAAATATTTGTTGAATGAGGTGAATAGCTGTCCTCCAGACTGATGAATTTGTGCTTCAGTGTTTTTTGAACACACAGGATTGTTAATTGCCACAAGGAAACCTGTGCATAGCTAGTAGAATGCTTCTGCAGTTTTCCTCTTTATTCTGTTATCTCATACAATGATTTATATTTGAAACAAAGGGCATTTGCATTATTTTAAATATTAAATCTCTTATCTACATGTAAGCATAAAATTAGGATTAATGTGAAATCCCAAGAAAAACCAGGGTCGGGGTTTATCAGTGAGGAGCTTTGCAATGAAACAGTTGCATGCATTTTTCATGAACATTAGAACTAGCAGTGCAGAAAATACATAGAATTCCCAGTGCACAAGTTATCATTGCCTGAAGGCTGTTGGCTAACAGTTTCCCCCAAACTGTTTAGGAATGTACTTTTATTTGTTGGGTAAATAGAATGTATGTGATGATTTCATTTTTGTAGACTGTCGTTCTCTTCCTTCTTCATAAATACATTGTTTAATTTTAATATTTTAATATTAAGGAATATATGACTTTTGGAATTTAACAGTCATCAAATAGCTCTGTGCAAGGCACTGTTTAAAGGGTATAGCAATAATGGATTGTTTTAGGGTTTAAGGAGTTTATTGTAAGCTATAACCAAACTATAAGGTGCCATGAGAACATTGAGAAGAAACATGTAATTTCAACAAGGGAATCAGTTAAATGTTCACTGAAACAGATGATGTTATATATAAACATTTAAAGATGAGTATAATTTCAGAAACTGGATTAGTAAGAACACTGTGACCCCACTGTGTGTTCGGTGGAGAGAGTTGAATTTCAAACCAAGTGGGAAATTAACACAAGTATCAGGTAGAGATCCAATCATTTACTCTATTATTGTTAGGTCTCAACTAGAAACCATAGTCTGGACCCGCATCAAAAGGTTTTTCAAATACTTCTCCCTTTGAGTTAAACTTATCCACACCAAGAGAGAAAAGAGCCCTAGGTTATGGGCAAATGGTGACTTTTTACACCTTTCTCTTGCTAAATTAAAGAATGTAAATGCATGGACAGACTCTGGAGGTCCTCCCTACCATGTAATTTCTGCTTCTCCCAGGGACGGCAGTGACTAAGAAATGAAGAGATTGTCTAATGTGTTTTTCTCTTGGGAGTAGAAGTTTCTGCATGAGAGGGCATTGGGGTTCCTCCTAACAGCATATATCTTAATAGAAACTGGCTTAAGTTTTAAATGATATGTACTTATAATATTCAAATAAGGCCTTTTTAGTTCTAATATTGGCTTTTGTTTAAAGGCATCATTGAGTTTCGAAGGAAAATTATTAAATTTCCATTCTAGTTCCTCTTCTTTCAAGGACCTTTAAAGGGAAATCATGTTTGTATTAGTAGAAATCTTTGGCAAGTAATATTAAAAGGCTATTATGTCTGATTTGTGAATGAAACCCAAGGTTGATTTTAATACCATCATCATAAAATAAGTTAAAGGACATTATTGCACCATGCAATCTAATAAAGCTAACCACACTATTAAGATTGACTTAAATTCAATTTTACTTTACTAATAACATATTTTAATGAAATACTATCCTTGGACTTACTTTTTTTTATACTGAAGGTAAATTTGTATTGGCAACTTTAAATACAGTTCATTGATAGAATGCAAAGATTAGGATTATTTGTTGCTATTCAGATCTACCTAACTCTCCCAATCTGTCATATTTTATAGAGCAAATATTTGTGGGTTATGGACTTCAGTGTGAGACCTTTGGCTGTGAAAGTTTATTAGCTGACTCCAGTTACACTGATTTATGTAGTTGTAAATATGATGAAAGGGGAGGGATTCCACGTTACTGATCAGAAAACAGATTGGGGATTGGACTCGTATTTCGGGCCATCTTCGCTTTGGGGAGTATTTTCCTTATAAAAATGTTTTAATGATATAAACACTCATTTGATAGAATAGAAATAAATAAAAGTCTCTTAAATAGAATCATAAAGGAGTTGCAGAACTTGTTTTTCTTTCTCCGTGAGGCTTAAATAACTATACAAGTAATAAATAAACATAAAACTGATGTTTCTCTTTCTCTCTTTAAATAGATGCATGCATGTGTAAATATATGAATGGTATACTCTCTTATATTATGTGAGTTTAAATCTGGGACAGTGAGAAAATAAAGCTAGCATTTAATCTTTTAGGGTTATTGTGCAATAACAAAATAAACTCATAAAATAGAGCCAAGTAAAATCCATTCTTGGTTTTCTTACTCTGGAACCGATGTATCCTGAGTCGATAATTGGAAACACGCAGATGGGATCAGCCTCCATAAAAACACAGACTGGAAGTTGGTAGAATGTATGGACTATGGTGGACATAGAATGATACTGGGGATGTTGTACAGTGGCTGGAGAAGTAGGCAGCCAGATTAATCTTCACCTAAACATTTGCACCTATCACCTTGCTATGACTTCACTGGATGACTTTTGCTCTTTCTGCTTGTTTATTCTTTTATTTCCGCCACTCGTCTTTGCTTACTGTGCCATGTACTTGGTGTTCTGTTTTTGTTTTTTTTTTTTTAATGATTACTTATTTGTTTTGAGAGAGTGAGTGGGGTAGGGGCAGAAGGAGAGGGAGAGAGAGAACCCCAGGCAGGCTCAACTCTGTCAGTGTGGAGCCAGATGCAAGGCTCAGTCTCATGAACTGTGAGATCATGACCTGAGCCGAAATCAAGAGCTAGATGCTCAACCGACTGAGCCACCCAGGCGCTCCCCATCCCTTTTTTAAATGAAAGATCGCCTGTATAGAGAGAAGTGAAGGGTTTGGTAAAAGGGGAAACCCTCCACATAATCCTCTCCTTACCCTCCTACTCTTCTGCAGATTCTGGTGTGAATTGGGCTGTGGACCATTGAGTGGGTAAGGGCAGTGTTTAGGGTCTGGTGAGTGGGTTAGGGCAGAGACAGCATCCTGGGCATTCTTTCTGTCCTTCCTTCTCATCCTCTTCTCTCTGAAGCACTTTCAATTTTGCTGTCCTTCTGCTTTCCTTGCCAGACCGTCAAGGACGGCTGAAGAAAAATCAAATAGACTTGTGGATCAGTGCTATTACACACGTAAGGTGTTTAGCCTCGGCAGAAGCTTGAGTACTGCTCCACAAATCCTTTTGCTGCCTCCCAATCAGCTCTCTTTCCCATCTATCATGCTCTTGTATTTGCATGTGCTGTTCTTTTCAGAAATACCTTTGTAAAAAGTTTCTTTTCAGATAAACCCTAGTCATCCTTCAAGACCAGCAGGATGTTACCTCAATTTATAAAGCCCATCTTCCTCCTTCCTGCCCCTTCCTCCTACCCATCTTCCTATGTCTTGTTGCCGGCAGAGCAAGTCTCTTCCTTTTGTTCATTTTTTAGCATATCACAAATAGTGTTGTTGCCTAGTGTTCATACCTTTCTCTCTCACATTAATGTAGGCTATGTCCATGCTTCATTAATTGTTGTCAACCATGTGCCATGTACTGGGCTAGACATCAGTGCGGTTTGCTAGGTAAATAAATGCCCGTGAACATGTTATCGGTCTCAAAATGCAGTCTGCTGGAGAAGCCAGAGTCGTCATAACATTTGTCGCAAATCTCTTCCTGTTTATAATTATCATACTTTAAACATATCACTACATAGGAATAGCATTAAGTGGTACACAGATGGAAGGATGAGGAAATAGTTCAAAAGGTAATCTAGTTTTCCTTTCAGGTAGGACAATGAAATACCTTCAGGCAGATGCCTGTTTTTGTTGTTTTTGTTTTTGTTTTTAACGGTTTCTTAGGTTCTAGGCTGCCATGATTTCTGCGAGTCATTCCTGCCAGTTTGTTAGCATAGCTATGCTACCACTTGTTTTAACTTTTTCTGTGATTCTTTCCCCCCTTCACCACCTCTTCCCTTTGCTACTGTCTGTTGCCTCCTACCTATGGCTCTTTTCTACATAAAATCTACAACTCTGTTCGGCTCTCATATTCGTCAGCCACCTGCCAGCTGTTGAGGCAACAGCTGATTTTTGTTATATGGTGAAAGGGTAGGGCCACTGGTTCACAGCTGCCAAGCTTCTGGTTCTTTTCCCTCACCACCTTGAAAACCCAAGTCCCTGATTACATAAAAGAGCCCAGCTGCTATCTGTCTTGTAACAGGTGATCAGGGAAGGGTTTTCCGTAAGATGATTAATAGTAGGGCTAGTCTGGGAGAAGCTAGATGGTGCCTGATAGAACTTCTGTCAAGCATCAGGGGTGAGTGTAGTCATTGCTACATTGCCGCACATTTGGGACTCTTAAAAGGTGTTGTGTTTTGAAAAAGTGCAAACCTTCAGGACCTGGCTATTTGCATATGCCCAAAGTTGTCAAGTTTCACCATACTCTGAAACTTAAACATGTACTTAGGTTGGAACTTAACAGTATTGGCTTTGAAGATCTCCCAGTCAGATACAAATTTTACTTGTTTTCATTTGTCTTATTTTTGTCAATGTTACTGTTTTAATTGTGTTTTGTCCAGAACAAATGAAGATTCACTATGCTCAAAATAATAGATTTATGCTGGTAGCCCTTTTCCTGTGTAACATTTCAATCACAAATGAGGTTTTAATTATTTTTTCAGACTGAAAATTTTTTGTCTATTTATTTATTTATTTTTGGTAAGGGATCAGAATTGGGATGAGTTCTTTTGACTAGGATTACCTATTGCGTGGTCTCAAATTTTATCATGTGCTTATAGGAAAGATGCTCCATTTATAATCTATAAGACAAGACAAATTGAATGCTACTACTAGGCTATCTTGCAGGCAAATACTATATGTGAAAATAAAACAATGTGACACGGAGATTTTTTAAAAAATAGTTTTCTATCATTTGGTTTAGTTTCAGATGCCCTTATTATGAGCACGTTGGCTTTCAGAGAATGATGAAAAGCAATCACTTTTGGTTTTAGCTAAATTTATTTAGTCAGTAAGTTAACATAAATTTATTGGGTTCCAGACACTGAGCTACATCCTGGGGACAGAGAGGTGAAGACAATCCACAACGAACCTTCATTGTTTTCTATATCAATTCAGGGGCACTTTTATAAGTAGAAATGTTGCCTGTATACTCTTTCCTATAGGCAGACCAAGATATATATGGTCATTTGTGTGCTGTAAATTCTAGAAAATATTTAGCTCTTTTCTGAAAGTTCATGTGGGCATTCACTTTTTTGGTAATACAAGTTGTAAAACATGGTAGGTTTTTAAATATTGTCTGCACAGTTTGTGATGGGAGTTAAAATATTTCAAATGGCTTATTTTCCACCATATTTCCCACCTATTGCCGTAATTCACAGTTATCTGTTTCCCTGCCTCAGAATGGTATTTAAGTATTGAAACTTTTCAGGCAAATTTCAGTTAGTTGCAGGGGCTTCTGGAGGAATTACAGAAGAATGATTCTGCTATCATTTACATTCTTTATTTTTAATGTTTTTTTTTCTTTCTTTTTTTTTTTTTTTTTTTTTTTTGAGAGAGAGAGAGACAGAGCATGAGCTGGGGAGAGGCAAGAGAGAGAGGGAGACACAGAATCCGAAGCAGGCTCCAGGCTCTGAGTTGTGAGCACAGAGCCCGACGTGGGGCTTGAACTCACAAACCGCGAGATCATGACCTGAGCTGAAGTCAGGTTTTTAACCCTCTGAGCCACCCACCCAGGTGCCCCTATCATTTGTATTTTATAGAGTTTTATATTTTACTGTGTTTTCACATTAAAAATCAGAGTGTATCCTCTCAACTTTTCTGCAATTTCTTATATAATAAAATGATCCTCAAAGATGTCAATAATAGTAATAATAATAATAATATTAATGATACTTGTCATTTATAGACATAGACAGTACATAGACAAAGTACATAGACTAGTACATAGACAAATATGTACTATATGCATTATAGTAGCCATGGAAGTTATACATTATTAACTTATTTCTACAGTTAAGAAAATTGAAGTTCAGGCCTTCAAATGCCTTTCCTGTTCCCTGGCTACTCAGGATTTGAATCCATATCTGCCTCTAAAACTTTTTCACTGCCTTTCTGCCTTTGTGTCTCTCTTGAATGAGTTAATCGATATCATCCAGCCAGTTATGACTAGTGCTGCAATATCCAGATCCTGTGGAACATAAACTGGTGCATCATTCATTGACTCCTTATTCATTTGAAAATTAATGTATTGCATGCTGGCTCTGTTCCCATGATTATGTTTCATTGCTCACAGAGCTAATAGCAAAGAAACCGATTTGAATTCTGTTTATTAGTAAAACTTGAAACAAACATGAAACCATTCACAACAAAGTTAGTTTGATTTATCTTTTAGTGCTATTCTATTTACTGCAGAACCCCCCCCCCCCCGCCCACCACCACTACCACAAGGAGGGTGTAGTAACTTAGTTTGAATGCCACTTAAAGTTTTAGAGGCGCAAACTGCTATATGTGTGAAATGCAGTGTTGACTCACTGAATCTAAACATTCTCATTTACTTGTCTTTGCTTCTTTAGCAGTTAGAGCCAGTGCTACTGTAGAGTAAATTTTTTTTTTTTGTCATTCTTATAGATTCCTGGATTATCTTCTAAAGCAGACCCATGGTGAGTTGTTGAAATGCTTCATTTCACAAAGTTACATATGACTAGGCATGCTCTAAATTGAAAAGTTAAATTACTATTCATGTAACATTTCTTTGCAAGTATTGAGTTTGATTTCCATTACTTACGAAGCAGCTCATCAGTGATTTTATTTCTATTGCCTAGTCCATTTATTGTTTGTTTAAAGTCCTTTAAAAAACACATTTCACTGCTATTTGATAATCAGTTGACTACACCACAAATACGGGGTTAATATTAAAATATTGATTATTTTACCTTTCAGTATAATTTGATTTGCAGTAAAACCCAATCTGACAAGATTTGTTTGTGGATTGATGACCGATGGGCTGCAATGGTTAATAGCTAGAGCATTTAAAATTAGCTATCTTAGATTTGTCTAAAGTACTCTCTTTTCTTTGAGACACTAACAATTTTTCTTTTACCAGCACATCTAATCAATTTCAAAGTGAAGAAAAATAAAGCCTGAGCCAGTTTTGAAAATTATTCCTCCTTGAAGTGTTCTGAGTGCTGGAATTTATTCTACAGTTCCAGCTAAGCAGGCTTCTAGACTGAAAAGAAGGGAATGAATAGTGTCTAAATCTGCTTTAGGAGAGAGCTTGTTTATCGAGCTACACCTCATTTTCCTTTATCTGTCACTGCGTAAATAATAGGTAGAATTTCTTGGTTGGTTGTATTCTACGTGCACAGCATAAAGCTTAGAGTCACTAACTGTAGCATTTCTGATTCTCCCTTAAGCTATCTTTTTCTTGCTAAGCTCCTTTCCCCAACTCACCTCCCTGCCTGCAATATGATCCAAACAGAGTCATACAGTTTAGACAATTATGGCCTTCAGTGCCAATCTTTAAATTTGTACATTAATTCTTGAAGTATAGGTCATTTGCAGGATTAAATAGAAATTACAGTAAACTAGACTATTAGGTATGCATTGATTTTTATAAAGGAGTTTTCAGCATTTTGTTTGGCAACGTTTTTCTGGAAAGGTAATAGTAAGGATTTACTGTGTCTAACAGTTTTGTTTGGCAAGGAAACAAACCTTTTTCTGCAAAGGTAATACTAAGGATTTATCAGAATGTCCAGCATATTAGGGGTCCAAGTAGTACAGAAGTTTCTTTTTTTTTTTTTCTTTTTTTTTTTTTTCCTGTTTTGGAAAAGAAGTTTATCAGTAGGCAATGAATCACTCTGTTTTGTCTTCATGATCTTCAGAGTCCAAGGCTCCTGCCTCCTTCATCCTGTTGGCTCTAACTTTCATTGTCAGGATCATCTCATGTTACAAGATGGCTGCTAGGGCTCTAGCTATCTCATCTACATTCCATGTTGCAGGAAGGACGGAAGCAAAACAGGGAGGACAAAAGGAATGCATTTTTCAGCTGAATCTGTAGCCTTCCAGGGAATTCAACACAACACTTACATATATCATTAGCCTGAACTTAATAACATGGCCAACACCTAACTGAAAGAGTAGTTGGTAAACCTAATCACCCTTAACTGGGTGCAATTGCCCCATTAAATAAAATAAAAAAGTTGAAAATGGATTTTATGTTCAGCCAACAATTACGTTCAGCTAGTCATTGTCCATATACGTGATAGTTACTTCTCCAATTTTCAGTTTCCTTATCTGTAAAACGGGAAAAACAGTGTCTTCTCTATGGTGTTTGTATGAGGGTTAAAGGGAATATCGTACGAATGATACTTCGTCCTGGAACACAGTAAATACCACCATGGTTGTTTTCTCATTCTCATTTCCCTTATCATTATCATAACATTAAAGCAGTAGGAAGTCTCCAGGCTTTATGGACACTTATGACAGGATGATCCACATTAATTTGTGAATTACTTCACTTTTGGGACTAATCTGTGCTTTGTAACTGGTGTCTCTTTGTATTGTCTCTATTCTATATGCTTTATACAACGTGGTTATTTCTATCTTCATGCCCTATATATAACTCAGAACTGGGGATTAGTCATTCTTTGAAGTGGAGGAAGATTAGCCACAACAATGATTAATCTATTCTGAAATTTTGGGAACTACAGAGTTCGCGGGAACAATCAATCTATCTAAAGAAGAGCAGAAGCTCTTTAGTGAAGGGCTCTGTATGGGGGTCAGAAAAGTGCCGCCCTGGGCAAGTCACATGGTTGTTCTCCTTTTCAAAGGAAGGATTGGATTGGCTAATCTCTGAGGTCCTCCTTTTTTAAAATAATATGACTGCGGGGATCTCATTTTCTTTAGATCTTTTAAGGTCAATTAGGTTCTTGTGGTGTTTGCTTCCTTTTATATGAAGATGGATAAGGAGGGGCTTATCTGGTGGGCTTTAAGGAGCCCTTACAATTTTACACTGTTGATTTTTGCTGTCTAGATGCTAACTTCTTTGTTTTCCTCTCGGGAATTCTAAGAATTACAGATTATTCCAATTTGAATTACTCCAAGTAGATACTCTGAGAATGAAATATAGTGATACTAACATTAATATTCTTTTTATTGCCATTTTAAAATGACTATGAGATTGATTGTACATTATTGTCCTTTATAGTAATACATTTTTGACATGCACTTTATGAAAGGAACTGTACTTGTTTTCCTACCAAATGACCAGTGCTTTACTAATAAATAACTGACCTATCCCAAATAACTCCAGATAAATACTTGTTCTGGTGTTTGTTAGTTCTGGCTCCTTGGGAAGATTACTTATACTCTCAAAGACTTAGTTTTCTCGTCTGTAGAAATGGGAATATGTATTATACTTGTTTTATCGGTCTATGAGGGAGAGTTAAGTACAATCATGAAAACGCAGTGTTAACAGTATATCTGGAGGAAGAGACTATTACAATTATTTTGTTAGTAGTACTACTACTTTTACTATTTTAGAAACAGGCTTAGATAGCCAGCTAATTTAACGAGGGTAATGGTCCATTTATTGCTCTGTAACAGACTGTTCCAAATCTGATGCCATAAAACAACAACCATTTTATTATGACCACAGATTTTGTGGGCAGAATTCTGACAGGGCATCGAGGTGATTCGGGGTGTCTCAGGTCTGAGGACTGGATCATCTGGAGGCTCCTTCATTCTGGTTTCTGGGCTGTGGTGACTTGAAGGCTGTGTCCAGCTGGACCATTGACCACAGAATGTACACATGGCCGCTCCACATGGCTTGGACTTCTCCCAGCATGACAGCTGTGTTTGGAGGGGGAACATCCAGAGGCGGAGTGTTCCAAGCAACCAGGGGGAGACTGCATGGCATTTTATGACCTGGCTTCGGAAGCCACATAGCATCACTCCTGCCACATTCTATTAGTTGAAGCACCCACAGACCCTCCCGGATTCCAGAGGAGGGGACATAAACCTTCTGTGTCATTGCAGAGAGGTCAGAGATCTAGGGGCCATCTCCAGTGACTGCTCCTTGTAGAAGAAAGAAAGATGACGAGGAATAAACATGATTTGGTATGAACATAGTTTCTTGGTAAATAATTCTCCAAAGTAGTGTAACTCTAATCTATTTCCCTCTAATAAGCATTAAACGTTTTCATCAATGGCCTAAAATCACTGTAAATGTAATCTTACCTTTTAATCCTGCTAATCTTGGATCTTTACACTCCTAACACTAGGGTAAATCTTCCTTTTAAAAGGTTTAAAAGTCACTGTGGTTGTCAGGCAGGCATACATTATTTTTCTTACACAGAAGTTTTTCTAAGATTTTTATGAAGATGAAATTGCCTGTTTTTAAAATTTAGTACAACTACCAAGTTTACCATAAGTCCAGTATAAATGTTAATTAAATTAGAAAAAAAAAAAAAAAAGCTTGTAAACCACTCTTAAAATGCCAAAAGGAATAATAGGAAGCAAATAATTCTTATGTCTATATAATATTTGCCAATATTGTACCATTATGATTATCACCACAGTATTTTGTCAAAAGATTTGAAAAATGAAAGTGACTTTGATGAATTTGTCTTAAAGGTCAAAATCCATTGTCAACAAAATAGTGACTCAAGTTTTTTAATGACCGCAGATGAACATTCTTTTTTCTAAGGTCTGTACTTACACTTATGTTTCGGATGTGAATATCTCATTAATTTTCCATACTCATCCGTTATCTATTTGGAAGCAACAGCATATCATCAAACTTAGTTCTAATAGCTCACTTGTTCAGATTGTTGCACTTTGGATCATGATTTGTATTCCAGTTGTCTCAAATTAAATGGGCCCTGATAGCTTATTTCAAAACCTGGGATTATAGTATCCAGTGGTTAATGATACTATTGTTACCTTACTAAAAGGAAATATGTTTACATCCAAATGACCATACTTTCTTCTGTCTGCTATCAGGACTGCTATATCATTTGTATTTATAGTGATTTCATACTAGGAGCACTTTGCATTAGTAGGAGACTAAAAATTATTTGAATAGCCAGGGTAAAAATGCCTTTTCTTGATGCTTTTTCTCCTCTGAGTGAGGTGAGGAAACAGAGGTTAAAATGTGTCATGCCTATTTTTTTTAGTTACTTATTCTTAGTCTAAGCTGGTTATATGAGCAGTCCTGACAGTTAACTTTGTAAATCATTCAGGAATCTGACTGCTTTCTCAAAACATACCTGGGCCTTTAGGCAGAGTCTACAGGTGATTGCCCCTGGATGTTTGCCTAAAGATGATTTAGAAAATTGGTTGGAAGCTTTGCTGTTCCCCAGCTATCAAAAATTAACCTGCCAGAAATTTGCAGACACGGCAACATTATGTTAATGATTCTGACTCATGCACCAGACTTTTTTTTTTTTTTTAAGCCGGCTTCTCCAAATTCCAAAGATTCAGCATTTATTATTTGGTAATTTACTTTTGTATTTGCACTATGAATAGGACAGTCATTACCAGCCTCCTTGATTGTCTCTAGGGTGTTGGCTTAGTGTATTTATTACAGGTAGGTAACCAGCGTTTTCTTTTCCAGTGGTGAACATGGTTCTCATTTGCTGGGAAAAAAGAGAGGAGAATCTTGAACCAAAGACTGAATGCCAGGAGGGACTGTTGTCTGATTTCCAAACAGGCCAGGGAATATATTGTGCTGTAGGATCCCCTTGCGTATTCATTAAAGCATCCTGACTGGGTCACAGGGGTGAGAGCACAGGGAGCTGAGAGGGGCCTAGCGTGTGACATGTCCACAACTTTGTTTATATATATGTTCAGCTTCACTCATATATGGAGATATACATGGCTTAGAATATAGTCACAGCCTTTTTGTAAATTTATAAATTACTAAGTTCATTGCTAGGATTATTATGTGCTTTATAATTAAAGTAAGTTTCTAATGCTTTGAAATTTTACGTACAAATTAGTTCATTCTTAAATTGAACCAGATGATCTCCAAAGGCTTTTGTAGCTGTAAATCCCTATGGTTCTGTGATCCTGATTATTTTTCTAAAATAAAGCCTCCAATTTTATTTTTTACCTTTACTAAATTCTGAGTGTAAACATTACCCTGATCAAAGTGTTACACAATGAAATAGCATTAGCAGTATTAATGGTTGAGTAAAGGAAAGCTTTCTACTGTTAGCTTTTCCTACTTTAACCACTTCTCAACCTCACTGTGCATTTTTGTCTGCCCAGTTACGTTTGTATTTATATTCAGAGTCAGTTTAGTCAGAGTGTGTAAGAAGGATTTAGTGTTCAGTCCCACATTCGCTCCCATCACGTGGGAGTGTGGTCCAGTTCTGTAGAAGTTTGAAAATTCAGAAGCTTCAAAGGGCCAAGCAGAAATCCTTAATGAGTTAGGTATATATTGCTTAAGTGTTGCCAGATTCTCAGATTATTTTTCAAGAAGCCAGAAGCCCAGGTTTTATTGTTAAATATTCCACTTTCTTAGTGCTGTTTGAACTTACTTTAAAACTCCTAAGAAGAAGAAAAAGAAGGAATATGAGTGACTCTGTAAGACCAGGTCTGTTTGTTCTTTAATCTCCATTGTAAAGCCAGGCATGCTGTTCAGCTTCATGCTGATAGATACTCTGTTGTGAATCATTCCCCCAAATAGACTCCTCCCCTTGGGGGGGATCTCCACTCCTCATTGCTATGTTGTACGAGTGTGAACTTGCCCGGTAACTATAATTATCCCTGGATTTTGACGAAAGTTCCTCAGAGGTAGTTACCATGCCTATTAAATTTCTGAACAACTTTCTTGTCTCCCGGACTAACATCAGGTTCACAGGCATCCCAGATTGATGCTGACCCTCTGGTAATCCACATACTCAAAACTCTCCCTTTATACCGGTCACATTTCTTTCTTGTGGATCATCCTAGAATGTTTTCCCTGTTTTCTGATTTATTCTTTGTCTTTCAGAGTCATCCTGATCTTGACTCCGTGCACATCTCAGCACTAGCAGTCCCCTTCTTACTGTCATTTCATTACTGTCATATGTCCCTTCTTATCGCTGTTAACACTCTTGTACTTTTTACATTAATGTGAAGAATGGAATGGATCATGTACACAAAGTAATTACAAGTGTAACGTAAATATAGTGACCACATATTAGGTTAAAGAACAGGGCTGTGGGCTGGTATTAGAATGACGTTACCTGACGGCTGAATCCATTTGTGGTTGGCAGTCAGGGTTGATATAGCCGTTGTTCTTGAACACAGACTTGCTCACTTCTGTGAAATTTTAAAGTGGAAAATTCTCAAGAAAAGAGCTTCTGGTCTGAAGGAGCTCATATGGCACCAAAATTATAGTATACATAGACTGGTGCATTAGAGTCCCTGAAGTGATTGAGCTGGTCCTCTTATGAAATGATTTTTGGGTTCTTCTCTCAAACATCAGTTTGATTTTGTCTGTTTTCCAGTGTATGGACGAGACTGTCATGAGTGATCTTGCCTATTGCCTTGTTGACACCAGTTAAACTCTATCCTCTGCGTTTCCTTGCCATACGTGTCTGATGTGTTCTGAAAGGATGATGTTATAGTCAGATGCCATTTTTGATTATTTACTGTGAGAGAGATGTGCATTATTGTCTTATGTTGTCCTGGGGATCTATTAAATGCATTTATTTTTTCACAACAGTGTTATGTAGAGGGGCTGTTATTACTGTTCTACAGTGGGGAAGCCAAAATATAGGAATGGAAATTACTCAGCAGATCACACGGGTGGTAAATTAGTCCTGGGAGGTTGAACACAAAGCTCTTACTTTTAACCACTGCACTCTACTCTTTCTCATTGGTTTCGGATAGCCCATGCTTAGTATTGCCACGCTATAAGGTAAACAATAATCCTTTTCTAGCACCACACACATCATTTCCTAATAAGTTGTTATGGAAGCTTTTAAAAGAATAAAGTAAAACTCTTCTGTCGATATTTTGAAGAATTTACTGTTCCATTTCACAAACTGAAAATGCATTTGTCTGTCTGCCTGCAGTGTTCTGGCCCCACTCCAATCTTTTAAGCTCCTTCAAAGATTACTGCAGTTGTTGGATCTATGCTGCAAGTTACCTCAAAAAATACATAAATAAATAAAATTAAATAAATAAATAAAACCAAAAAAAAACAACACAAAAACAGAAAAACACAAAACTCTGGTCAGGTGGTCCAGGAGATGGGAATACTTCTCCAGCAGGTGAGTGTTTCTCTACATTTTCTTCAGCTTCACTTTTTCTTCCTGACCAGGTTTTCATCTGCTCTTTTCAGTCAAGTGGTCAGTCATTCTCTTTGATAGAGAATTCTGAGACAAAGCGAACATTAGTTGTTTGGCTGTCTTTTAATTATCCTTTACTTTTTATACCATTCATCTCAAAATGTGTGCCTTTTCCTTCCTTGTTTGTGATTATTGCATGTTGCTTTAAATTACTGCAGCATTTTCTTTGTCTTTAGCTGGGAGAGAATTTAAATTTTTTTTTTTTTTTCAACGTTTATTTTATTTTTGGGACAGAGAGAGACAGAGCATGAACGGGGGAGGGACAGAGAGAGAGGGAGACACAGAATCGGAAACAGGCTCCAGACTCCGAGCCATCAGCCCAGAGCCCGACGCGGGGCTCGAACTCACGGACCGTGAGATCGTGACCTGGCTGAAGTCGGACGCTTAACCGACTGCGCCACCCAGGTGCCCCGGGAGAGAATTTAAAAGTAAATCGGAAGTTATCTTTTCTGCAAAGCTGAGTAGACTTTACGAAAACCGCAAGAGTTTTCTCTTAGCTGGGACTGATAATTACCAACATTTTTTTTTTTTTCTTCTGGGTATGAGCCCAGTAAAAGGACTTGACATAAAAAAAAATTTTTTAATGTTTTATTTATTTTTGAGAGAGACAGAGTGTGAGTGGGGAGGGGCAGAAAGAGAGGGAGACACAGAATTTGAAGCAGGCTCCAGGCTCTGAGCTGTCAGCACAGCCGAAGTCTGACGGTTAACCCATGAGCCACCCAGGCGCTCCAAGGACTTGACATTTTTAGGAACATCATTTATATCTCTCAAGATAAATCTCCAGAGGGTAGCTTCTTTTGTTTGTTTGTTTTGTGGGAAGAAGCATTGTCAGTTAATGAAGACTGAATCAAACACAGGAAACACATTTTTCCTTTGCCAGTAATTCACTTTATGTTAATTTTTATCTTCCATCAAGTATAATCTGGGAACAAACTAGATTTATAAACTCGAAGGATGACTGAGGACATCCAGGATAGAATCACATTTTTAAAATGCAAAGCTAGTTAAATTTGTAGTGCATTTGACTATCTGTAGTCATATCCTGTCATTTGTATTTATGGAAAAAGAATCTGTACCTTTGACAAACTAAATTTAATATCTTTACTATTAACAAATCCTAACACTTTTGGGATTCGCTTTCTTATTTTTTTGTGCTTGAGGTCTTTTGTACACACACATACAGGTACACTTAAAACCAAATTTTAGCATGTATTCAAACATGAAAATTTTAAAACAACATTTCTCAGCTGAACACAAAAGCATACTGAAAAATTCTTAATGTCCATTCCACAAACCTATGACAAATCTTGCCCATAGCTCTTAGCGTCAGTTTCATTATAAAATATATTCACTGCTTTTACTTTACTTTCCAATATCTTGAATTTCTCAGGATTGAAATGCAGCATTTCTATTAGATCCATATTCCCAGGTCTACCCCTGACACATTTGCCCTCCTATGAATAATATCATAGTAGTCTGTGATAGATCACAATGTCAAGAAACTGATCTTGGTCCAATTTTTAACTCTGCTGGAAGAAATAACAAATTCCATTTGCTTCCAGATTTTGGAGAGGAGAAAAAAGACAGTTATTGAAAATATAGTTTTAATGTTTACTCATGGTTTCTAATTAGTGCTGTTTATTATTGGTATTTTGTAAGCCATTATAATCCTTTGGTAGCAGGTTTATATTGTGTGGGCCAGCAAACCTATTTGCTTACATTTACAGATGAGGTGTGTATTAAAAAAGATCCAAGTTCTTTGAACTTCAATTAGACACATTAAGGTAGTTCAGGAATACTTTAAATGTATATTGTGAGTTCCATTTTTAAAAATTGGAGATAAGTATTAAAAGTCAACTAAAAAAACTTACTATTGCTAATATTTTGGTGTGTATGATTTGGTTAATAGTCTTGAAGTTTAAATCAAAACATTGTAATGTTATGTTATCACTGTTTTCTGTAGTCAGCTTATATGAACTTATAAAAGATTATTTTACTGGATACTATTTGGGGATCCATTTTGCTTAATTAAGGTTGTGTGTGTGTGTGTGTGTGTGTGTGTGTGTGTGTGTGTGTATACGTGCACTTTTGAGCAGAAGGCATAGTAGTTTGTGGGGGAAATGTGCATGTGGTCCCAGCTGCCTGTTTTTTCTCTGAGAATAAGAAGAGGTATGTGAGAAGGACATTTTAGCTACTGGTTCCCTGATTCCCCCAGGACTAATTTATTTTTATAAACTTTAGGCTGGGCATTAACATTTCTACCCCATCAAAACTAAATAGTAGTAATCCCAAGGGATCTTACTTCTTAGTGCTGAATGGATTCACGGACGAGGCCCCTTGGTAAATTGCAGTTGGGGTTCCAGGAAAAAAACAAAACCAAAACAAAAATGAAACAACAACAACAACAACAACAACACAACAACAAGAAAACACTTCCTTATGACATCAGAGAATCCACAAATGAAGACACACTTTGCTATACAAGCCACCATAGTTTTGGTACTGATGATTTCTTTTCCATCTATATCAGAATCCTGTCTCCATCCATATTGCTCTTGCAATATTTAAAACTTATCAGGACCTCCTCGGATGTGTAAGCATGTGGCATATGTGACATCATCATAAAATGGCTCATGGGGCCTTAGGGTCAAGATTTTGATCTACTTCTCTAGGATGTGTGACTTTGAGGATGTTACTTTATCTCCCTGATCTCCATCCATATACATAACGACCATGCAAATAGTACCTGCCTTCTGATTGTTATGTTAAATAACATAAGGTACATAAAGTGCTTAGTTCTGTATCAGGCATACAGTAAGTGCTCAGTTTTTTTTTTTTTTAATTTTTTTTTTCCAACGTTTTTTATTTTATTTTTGGGACAGAGAGAGACAGAGCATGAACGGGGGAGGGGCAGAGAGAGAGGGAGACACAGAATCGGAAACAGGCTCCAGGCTCCGAGCCATCAGCCCAGAGCCTGACGCGGGGCTCGAACTCACGGACCGCGAGATCGTGACCTGGCTGAAGTCGGACGCTTAACCGACTGCGCCACCCAGGCGCCCCAGTGCTCAGTTTTTTGAAAGCAATGAATTGTCACTGAGATTCTTGAGATGTTGTCTAACTAGTGGAAGAGTAAACCTCGAGTACTACTACACATACCCATCCCTTGCAGCCCCCAAACTATAACATGAATACGATTATAAGCAATAGATAAGTTAACGACCTCAGGAGTAATATATCATTCATACATGTCATAAAAATAAAGTAACTCAGTTTTAGGAAATATAATTAGATACCTTTGAATATTGCAAGTGCAATAAAAATAGTCCATATATACTTTGCTTTCTTAAATCCCATATCCAAGATAAGAAGATACTAATGTGGTTTTACCTGTCTTTCCAAGACTTTAAAACATTCCCACATTTGCCTCATTAGCTCTTTTTTAAAAATAAAATTTATTGTCAAATTGGCTTACATACAGCACTCAGTGCTCAACCTAACAAGTGTCCTCCTCAATGCCCATCACCCATTTTCCCCTCTCCCCCACCTCCCCATCCACCCTCAGTTTGTTCTTTGCCTCATTAGGTCTTAATATCACTTCAGGCATGCCTCTCCATCAGTTGAGCTTATCTCAGAACTAATTCATGATCTATTCCAATAAAATCTCTGACCAGAATCTTCTCATTGCCACCATATTTAATTATCTTTTAATCAAGACAAATGGCATGACGATTTAATAGAAGACCATCACTACTCAGAATTGGTGAGGGTTCTTCCTAAACCAAGCAACCAAGCAAAGCAACCTAGAGTCTTTGCAGTTTTATCTTCATGGTGTTTGTATTGCCTGAAGTCTCACTGAGCTGCAAGTTAGCCTGACAAGCAAGTCTCACCGCTGACATGGTGAGAGGAAGGAGGGAAATGGCAGTGTTCGCTTTTCATATCTTACTCTTGTACTTCTTTTTTTTTCTTTGAACATGTTTATATTCTAAAATACTCACTTTCATTGGAAATCTATGTGATTCTATTATAAAGTGATGCAAATCAATGCAGACTCAAATAGGTTACCAAGATATATGCCAGGGACATACTAGATTCTCTCTTTTCTACAATTTCAAAAATCATTACTTTATGATTCAATTTAGGAAACATTTGAATAAGTGCTTCTTATCTAACACTGCTGGAGGCTTCAGGGATTCCTAAGGAAGTATAAAAATCGTTCTTACAATCAAGGAATTTCAAATTTAATTGGTGTTTATGAGATGTGTATGATTAAATGTCAAAACACATGATGGACATACCAGATACTAATCCCATATGAGGTCAGAGTTGGAAGAGATGAGAATAATTCAGATATTTGAAGATGGTTTCACTGAATATTAAACCTGTAAAGATAGGAAACATTTGAAGAATATTTGGAACTAACAATAGTTTGGTTGTCTAAACTATATGGATGAGGGATAGATGAAGGCTGTATCTCCTACCAAAGCATTTAGCCAACAGCTGTTTATAGGAAGAAACACAGGTGCACATTTCTGTCTGTTTTTTCCCTGGGCATTGCTTGATCTACTTGTTAATAAATAATGAAATGACTAGAGACAGTGCAGTGTAGTGTAATTTATGTCAGAAGTAGAGTGTGATGGTAAAAACAAAGGCTTTGGTGTAGATAATGTAGTTTTGAGTCTTATTTTTGATATTTACTGACTTTCTGATTTTGGAAACATTATTTAATGTCACTGAGTATTATTTTTTTTCATCCATAAATGTGTATTTCAGGGTGGCTGTGATATTTTAAAAAGGCGCCTTGGTGGCTTAGTCGGTTAAGTGTCCGACTCTTGAATTTCGGCTCAGGTCATGATCTCATGGTTTGTGGGTTCAAGCTCTGCATTGGGCTCTGCTAACAACAGGGAGCCTGCTTGGGATTCTCTCTCTCCCTCTCTCTCTTCCCCTCCCTTGCTCATGCTCTCTCTCTCTCTCTCTCTCTCTCTCTAAAATAAAATAAACATTAAAAAAAATAAAAAACAAAAAAGTAAATGCTTAGCAGTTTCTGTCACATACTACACCTTGACCCAAAATGATTGAACTGTGACCTTATGTAAGAGGCTTGCTTAAGACCTTTGTCATCCGTGCAACCAAATCTAGTCTCTTCATCTGTATTTAGAGAAAGATATCAATTTATCAAGGTCTTTTAAAGACTTCAAATGATTGGTGTTTTGAAGTCAGTCGAAGTGATGTGTGGTGGTGCTGGGGACTACAGATTAGAGATCTTTGTTTTTTCAGGAGGTGGTTTACAAGCACAGTGTTGAGTAAAAGAGACACGAGGTTAAAGAATCACAGTAAAGTATGATACAAAAGCATAATATAGTGTTCCAGTGTAGTATTTACAAGGGCTTTGTAACCAGCCAGGGAAGTCAAAGAGCATCTTCTTTGAAATGAAGTAATATCTAAATGGAGTTCTGAAAGGCTCTAGGATTTACCATGCAAAATGGGAGGAGAAAAGTCTTTGAGGCAGAAGGAAACACAATGTATGAGGGTCCAAAGGTAAAGAGGATTGTTCTTTCAAGCAACTGAGTTCAGTGAGGCTAGATGTTAGACTTCAAGGGGAGATAGAGGACTTAAGGAAAGAGGAGATTGAAGAGGAAAAACAGAGATCCAGGAAGGGTGCAGCCAGCCATGGTTACAAGTTTCCACTTTCAACATTACTACACATTGAAGGAATCAAGATTTCTCTAAAAGGGCCATCTTTAATGTGTAACAGTTATAAAAATTATTTTATTTCTTAGCAGTGCCATAGATTCTGTGAAATCTATGGTCTTTTTATAGCCACCTATGTTGTATGGGTATTTAGCCATCCAGGACTACCCTAATTATACATTTTTCCTTCCTATGTATTATGTGTCTTATTTTGTAATAAGGACCTTTATGAAATTCCATACAGATGCTGAGTATCTGAATTCTTCCTGATAACAGTAACTCTTTCAAGTTAGAAAATAAGTTCAGTTTGGGGTCACCTTCTCGGGAGTCACCCCTTTCTTCTGTAATGCTAATTCTATTTTATAGCTGTTTCAGTTTTACCAGGAAGAAATATTGACCTCACCATGGCGTTATTTCTAGACTCCAGTGTCTTGAAAAAATTTGGGCAACTTTTGCTTTCACATTCTTTGAACGGTCTATTAGTAATCACCGCTGTCAGATGTTCGACTAACCTGGGCTACTTGTTGCCTGGACCTGAACTTAATTAAAAATCTCTTCCTTGGTTTCTTCCCATGACCTTTATTTTGGGCCCTCGTTTCCTCCTAATCATATTTGTTCCATCAGAGTCAATATTAAGAGCATTTACCTTGATTTAGAAAAGAGAAGGAAAATATGAGTTGAAAACTTCTGTCTCCTCTGATTTTGTCCTACAAAATTACAATGCCACCTACTCACCAAGAATCGTAGACGCCTTACGTTCTTATTTTTGGATAATGAGGAACCCGTTCATTACTTTTATCCTGTGATGCACTACCACCATTCTCAAAATCTGCTAAAATTCAACCACAAAAGGACATGTCTTTTACAATATTTCTGGACAAAGCACCAGCACCTCTGGTCTCAGCGGTAGTGCCAGAGGAGATTTACAGAAGAGTATTCAGATGGATTAGGAACTGTGCATGTTTAGATGAGTTTAGACTCTAGTACCAAGGAGAAAAAATTCACATTTGAGATTTCTGAAAAATTTTGAATGTAATCTTGGTATATTTCATCATTAGGAAGATAATGAATAGCTAAATTTAAAAGTTCAGCAAATGTAAAATCATTGCAGAAACAGTTCATTCTCAAGTTGCTTTATGCTATATTATTTTCTAAGTATAAAATATAGTTTCACTAACATTATTAACTGTAATAATTGGAATGAGATTTACAATGTGTAAAACACTACTTAATAGAAGTTTTGTAGTAAAGATACCCCTAATTCTCCCAGAAAGAAAGAACTTAAAATAATGTATTAATTCACTTTGGCAGTAAAAAAAAAAAAAATTGAGAGGTGCCTGGATTGGAAGTTTGCTTGGGGCCCTCTCTCTCTGCTGGCAGCACGGAGCCTGACATGGGGCTCGAACGCACAAACCCTGAGATCGTGACCTGAGCCAAAATCAAGAGTCGGACACTCAACCAACTGAGCCACCCAGGCACCCAAAGTAATTATTCTTATAAAAAAAATGAACTATTCCTAGGGGAGAGGAACCTAGTGGTTGGTTCCTGGTACATTAAAAAAAGACCACAGAAGAGTCTGATCTTTATGGATTTTTAAGTTTAATTCTAGCCCTTCATTGTGCAAGAAGAATAAATACTTCTAAGCTTCTCCCATTTAGATGGCATGTCTTTCTACTATGAGGTGGCAGAAAAAGCCTTAAATGATACATGGTGTGCCCCTAGGCATGTAATGAGGCATTCAGTGCAACGTGATTATGACTATGTTACTTGGTCATTTTAAGTTCTGTCTATCAAAACTGTGGGCACAGGTTTCTCAAATGAATCGAAAAACGTTCCCAGGGCCAGGGAGACATAAGTACTGGGATAGTGAGGAACAAACTGGCCATAAAGTGGAAGCGATGGATCAACAGCAAACGTAAAACAGAGAACTTCATAGTTGTGGAGAAAATAGCTTATGTGTATTTAACCATTTCAGGGAGATTTCCCTCATTTGATCCAGGTTTAAATTGACTTTCTTAGAAATAAATGAAAATTATTTTGAGATGAACTTGTTGATATCTTTGATTATCTGTGTAGTGTCTGCATGAAAGAATAAACACATAGATTTCAGGAAGTTTCCATAATAGTTACAGATGCAATCAAACTGGCCAATATTGAGAATTACTGCTCCATAAATAATTGTGGTTGGTTTCTAACTTTGATTTTATTCAGTCTAATAACAAGTATTGCTCTATAGATAATTGTTGATGGTCGCAGACACTGATTTCATTCAATTAAGCTAGTAACCTTTTTAAGAAACTGCCTGGGAGAAAGCCAAGAATCCCAGTCAACTGATTTCCAGGGGATCTGAATTGAAATTGTCCTAGCCTAGAAAATGTTCCATGTAGGTCACAGCTGTGTTAATTAACCTTTTCCTTAAGCTACCCTCTACACACAGAACTCCAAATGGGCAGATGTAGCAAAGAACCATGTTATCTGGGTTCAGATTTTGCTTAGAGTGATTATAAACTTGGAAAGACATGATGAAATATATTTGAGACATATAATAAGAGTATGAAGGATGCTGTCTTTCTAAATCACTTCAAAATTCTAATTTTCTCTCCCTCTCTTTCTTCCATTCTAAAAATCACTGATGTGTGTATTCAACAAAAGCAAAACCAGTGTGAATTACACAAAGATTTGTTTTCTTTATGTCAAATTATAGATCCATAATGATAAATGTTGTGCCTGGAAGACATTGAAAACCTGGTTAAACATACTTTTACCTAATGAAATGGACAATTATCAGAGTAGTGTAAATTGATCTATGACCAGTACTGCCATTACTGAAATTTTTCTTATCTTTTGTGCTTTCCAGAACGGAAAAGGAAAAGAAAAATACATTGTATGGAAACCATATACTATGTCTGGGGGAAAGAAAAAAGCTTCTTTAAAAACACCACAGCCTTTGAGTAGGTACCAATACAAGTTTGGAAGGCCAAGGTCTTAGGTCCAACTAACAATGTCAAAAAAAGGGCATCTTATGTTTCAGGGCTACAGCCAGTCATCTGTAAAGCTGTATTGTTAATCATGTTAGTTAGAGGCAGAAAAGTATTAGTGAAAATTCACAACCATCTGTCTCTACCTGGGAAAGATGGAAAGAAAAATCATAAACCCTTCAAAACGTGCTCATCTGAATGATCAGTAGTGGGTGTTATCTTTATATACAGAATATTAGAACTAATTTTCATTAATTGAATCAACTTGATTAATATTTTTGCATTTCTTGGAACTTAAGACCTACCAAAGAACAACTGGATAAAAACCATTCATGACATGGATACAGATAGTGGGTTTTAATAAGTGAAACTTCATCATTTGCTGATGATCTTTCTTCATCATGTTCACAGTTCAGAAGGTTATTTCCCACGTCTCTTTCAATAACTGACTTTTCCCTGGTTCCTTGGCGGGGCTGGCATGTACGGGACCATTCTAGGCTGTATCTTCCAGGGTTCGTGTCTACCCCTTGATAACACTAGTTGTTCCCTATCTTCCCAGGCTAAACAAAAAGAGAACAGTTAATAAGGTGGCTTTGAATAGTGGCAGAACAATGTAGCAGATATACCATGGGTTATAAACAACCTCTAATCTCTGTGGCCAAAAGCTCCAAGTAATATAAGATAAAAAGTATAACATAAGGAGTTTTGTTAGGGGAAGAAAAAGGGAGATAATTGGCTAAACTGGACAGGTTTTGAAATTTACTAGCCTTGAACATGATGAAAAGTGCTGAATCAAACTGGCTTTTGAATAAAAGCAATATAACAAACTGTGGAGGTCAGTCAGTTCCAGTAAGTGGGAGGTCCTGGCACACATAGTAAGATAATGTGAAAAATTAGCTTCAATCTAAGATTTTTGACCTTCAATACAGTTTCATTTGAACTTAAAAGATTAACTTAAAAAAATAATGATCTTCAAAGTTTGCATTTTGAAATTGATCTTTTCCTTAGTCCTTACAAAAAACACATTCATCAATGCACGTAAATATTTTGGGAAAATTATCCACAGTGGTGTAAAATTAATAAGGAATTCTAACATATTAATTTTTGCATCTTTACTATTTTACATCTTTAAGTCTTGATATATTTATAGAATTTTATTCAGGCAATTACAATTTGATAACAAACTCAACGGTAGCTTGTACCATTTCAGGTTAGATTTTTATTTTTAGTTTTGTAGTGAGCCGAACAGTGATTTTATTTTCAGAGAGGTGCTCTGGGTTTCTTCCTTCAGGCCTCCTTTAGCCACCCCGCACAACTCTATCCAAAGCATCTTTTAGACCCTGGACTTGGTTCTTTGTTTTTTGAGCTTTCGGGCTTGGTACTACTTACCACAGAGCTCCATTTTCTAGGCTTTTTCCATGCTTCACTACTGTGTTACCTTTTTCAATGCATTTAGGGATAATTTAGAAAGATTAAATTGTGCTCATACATATTCATAAGGCAGAAAAAAAGAGATGACTTTTATTTGGGGAGACTTTTAGAGAGTAGGGATTCTAGACCCTTAAGAAACATGCCATTCAATTTTAAAATTATTTCTGTTTGAAGAGATTTGTCACATATTGGTTTGATTGACTAAACACCAGTGTTTTTCGATAGAATTTGTGGACGAGGGATGTTCTGCAGCAAATCCTATGTTGAGGTTTGTAGTACATACATTTTTACAGACTGTTATAAAAATATAGGGATAAGAATTTTTAGGAAGCACTTTTTTTTCCTAATCTAGTTATTTAGAATTTAATGCTTATCTTTATAGAATGAAGGTAGTTTGATATGTGTAAAAATTTAATCATCCTAAAAAATTTTATGTCTGACTTAAAAATCTTTTGGATCCAAGTGGTAGTAGTCCAGTAAGTAAAGTAAACTATAGACTAATATTAGTGCCTTTGTTCTTTAATAGTAAATTCATAATAACATTATTGTAGTAAGGCGGTGGAGAATTAGTGTTTAGTATGATATTTTCAGTAATGGAAATGTGCAGGATTATTGCTCATAAATGAATTTTAATTTAGTTTTTTGTATTAGTAGTATTTAGTATATAATGTTGGTATATTAGTAACGTAGTATTTTAGTATTAGTAGTGTTTACTATTCAGTAGTTTTGTAAATATTCTTAATTTTGATGTATTGTGTGTATGTATATAAATATATATATGAACATTTATTTATTTATTTTGAGAGAGAGAGCATGTGTGTGTGAGTGGGGGAGGGGCAGAGAGAGAGAGGGAGAGAGAGAGAATCCCAAACAGGCTCCACACTGTCAGTGCAGAGCATGACACGAGGCTTGATCTCATGAATCCTGAGATCATGACCTGAGCCAAAATCAAGAGTCAGCCATCCAAAATACAAGTGCCCCAGTATTTTCCTTAAATATTATCATACTGAGCCTAATAGTAATTTTGGTGCATAAAATGCTATATTTTTAAATATGTTTAAAAGGTTTAAGCAGACATAAATAAACTGTATAAATGAAAGCAGCTACAGTTCTAGTTGGAAAACTAAACTTTCAACTCAGTTGGAATATACCTATAATAACTTTTGTAATAGCAAAATAAACACCTCCTATAATAAATTACTGGCTTGGGATATTTGTGAGTCATCAATCAGCATTTTTGTATTTTCCATGAGGGTCCCAGCTGCAGCTTAGAGTGAATAAAAGCCTCTGTCCCCTCCCCCCCAAAAGATTTATCTGTTTAAAGTAAGAGTTACATAGAAAGAGTACTTGTAACACCACTGTACCATCACTGATCTCAGAGACTGGCCAACCTGCAGGCACCCTCCTCCCATTTTCCACTGTCACATTAGCCGTGGAGAGTTGAGGAGGCCCAAATTTGATTCATTTGCACCCAGAATGTCCCATTTCCTTATCCTTCTTTTGGTTTTAGCTTACCTAAAATCTGCCCTCAGTGTTTCAGCACAGACTAGAAAGATCAAAGTGGGTTATTGTTAGCTTGGTAAATAAGGATGCTGTCCCTCTGTTAATAGCATAGCTCTATAAGAAGAAAAACAGTGTATCTGAAACTAACATTGTGTGTCAACTATACTTCAATGAAAGAAAGAAAGAAAGAAAGAAAGAAAGAAAGAGAAAAACAAAAGCGCCTTTTCTCTCTCATGTACTGGTAAACAAAAACTTTGAACTGATATTCAGTTAAAAGGCAGACTGTCTATGGACTGAATCTCTGTATCTATTTCAGAGAAGCATTATATGTCTTAAATTGGACTAGGGTATGGAATATTTTAGTTATCTTCACTTTTTTATTTCCACAATTTGATTAAAATATTGTAATTGTGCAATAAGTACACATGTATCTTCAAAGAGATGTTGAAAGCTTTAGAGATGTAAAATCCTAATCAAGTAAGTTTGGGGGAAGTATATGAATATGACCTTAATTTAAAATCTTGCCAAGGAAAATTTGATAATTCACTTAAAATTTATAAATATATATAATTATCAGGTTGGCCAGGATACCATTTTTTATGATCCCATGTAAATGTATGATTGATTTTCTAAAACATATGAATCTACTTTTTAGATAATCTATAAAATTTATTTTGCTTTTATTATGAATCCAATTTATTGACCGATCAAAATGAAAAAAAAAAAGTATAGAGAGTTTGGGAGGAAAATATGTATTTTTTTTTAGTGTTTATTTTTGAAAGAGAACACATATGAGCAGGGGGAGGGTCAGAGAGAGAGGAAGACAGAGGATCAAAGTGGGCTCCACGCTGACGCAGAAAGCCAATGGTAGGCTCAAATCTGTGAACCATGAAATCAGGTTGGACGCTTAACCAACTGAGCCACCCATAAGCCCCAGGGGGGAAAATATATCTTGATTAATATTGCTTCAGATCTTTTGAAAGTTATTTGTATTTTGAGTGGGCAAAGTGAACTTCTTAATGGAAAAGTTACAGGCCCAGTATTCCAATTTGAAATAATTCTGGCCTTTCTCTGGTGAATTCATTTTTTCCCTCAGTTCAGATGCAGTAAACTTCATCTCAAGGATAGTTATTCCTTTTACTTTCTGATTAATCTTACTAAATCTACATCTTCTTGCTATCAGTTATGTTTTAGGGTCTAATAAAGTGTATAAGAATTTATTGGACTCAGCCAATTTTGAGGGAAATTCTGTGGACTGAGGAAGATACTCATATATCTTAATTTCCTATGGAAATGCCCTCTGGAAAGTTTAACATAGAGTTGTGGTGTACCTTTTTAGTGCTAATAATCTACTCTTAAAGAGAAAGAAATGTCCTTCCTTTTCATTTTATTCCAGTTGCGTGTGACATATTTAAATATGACACATATTTGGAAAAAGACCTTAGGTAAAATTAAATGTTAAACCTCTAATATATCACTTATCAATTTGGCAAGAGAATTTTTTTGAGAAACATTGCTACTACACTATTGGAAATATATGGTAAGAGTTTTTCAGATGGCAAAAACTATGTTCTATAAGACTAAGGACATTTACTTGGAGTTTGGAGAGGACTCTTGGGAAAACGAATAATTTTGCCAACTCATTAATTATTTGCCCTTTTATAGTTAGAGCTTTAGGAAGTGAATGGTAAGTGATAGTATATCCACTGTTTCCTGGGCATTCAGATAGTAACTTGTTCAATTAAAAATTCGTGTTAGGTCAGACATAATGGATTCCTGTTGTTACTTTAGTATTTATTCAATGAAAGTGATCAATATTTGTGGCCCCAAGGGAGCTACACTGATAAGAGACTCTGAAGTAAGTCTCTCTGTTCATTATAAACTTTTGGCTAGTCAGTGCAGTGTCTGCTGTATGACTAATATTAATTAGAACATCAAGGTGGAATGAGAATTCAGACATTCTTTTTCTCCCTTTTTAAAAGCACATATGCTTTATTGGTGCATTTCACATTGTCCTCCCTGTTCTCTTGTGTGTGCTTTTTTGAGAAGGGATTTCTAAACGAATTTGAGAACAATAGGTCTGATTTTGAGAAATTTAACTACATGCACTTGAACTCTGCACAGAGCCTATTTGTTTCCAGTTTGAATAGATTAAATCTTATCATGCTAGTGTGCAGACTGGTTGTACCAGAAAGGTAGGGAAATCATCATTCTTCATTATCATAGTCCCCTTTGCCAAGTTTTAAATGTGTCTGTGTTTAAATTTAATGAAACTGATTTGTGATTTTTCTGAAGCATGGCATTAAATAAAGCCATAATAAAATCTATTTTGCTTTGCTACTTCAAGCACTTTCCAAATATGGCCTAATGCTCTATTCAAGTATTAATGTCATTTGTAGAACAAGCTGTCAGATTTGACTGGCTCTAAATTTGGCGAGAGCCATTATCTTAAAAATTATACCAAAATGCAAGTCTTTGCCATTCTTGGGCAAAGCCTTACTCAGACCATCACATTTAATATAATAGATGATTTATTAACTTGCCATTTAACTCATCTGAGTAAAAGATTTAAATGAGATCGATTTGAGAGCTGGCAAGAACTTTTACAAATTATATAGCTCTGCTCCTTTGTTTTACAGATGGATAAACTGAGACCAAAGGAAATTAGGTAGCATGCCCAAGTTAAATATCAAATTTTTGCCGGAAAAACCAGTTCTTCCAACTTGCAGGGTTTTTTTTTTTTCTTCCAAAATATCATGTCTAAGAGATTGGTTACTGTGTTTATAAGACACAATAATTGTTTAAAATTGTTTATGTAAAGCAATTTGTTTTCAGATACCAATTTGTTTGTAACTATCAGAGTACAAACAATTTAGACCCCTGGAGCTTGCCACAACAGTCACATTTAAAGGTCAGAATATGTAAAGGTTAAATGTTAGAGGCCCAGGAATAATAGTTACAGCTTCTAAGACTAAACTGAAAATTGTAGGCTCCTGAGTGCAGGGACCCTGTTTACTTCTGTATTTTCATAAAAGGCAGTCTTTAGGGTTAAAGTGCTCATAGCATGTTGTTGCATGACAGATTCAATTCTGTAGAGGGTGGGAATTTGAGAGAATTTTACATGATCAGCACCAATATTTCCCACACTGGAATCATATTGTTTGTATTACTTTTCAGTTAATGTTCTTAATAAGAAAAAAAATCTGTTTATGTGAGATTAGATATTCCTGGAAACATATGTCTGTGTAATCATGAAGGTCCTAAGTAAGCATTTTAAGGAGGGAGTGGCAATTACAGCGGGTTTGCATGTAACACTGCATCAGAGGAAAGACATATACAACGCAAAGGCAGTTGGAGAGGTTGTCAGGAAATTAATGTTATCAGAAGCATGTTTTTATTATCATGCCAACAAGCAGACGAAATGTAAGAATGGCCAAGAAATGCAGAATGTCCTGAACACCTGCCTCTGAGAAAGTGTTTCCTTAAATATGGAGTCCTTGCTATGTCAGAAACACCCGATTTTCGTTTCATTATTTTCCTGATCAGTTCCCTCATTGACCATAGTTATGTCAACACTTCATTTTGGAAGACCTGATGCTGTGGTTTCCAAATTCTTTTCATACTACAAATATGGGAAATGATAATATTTGTGTGGCACATTCATTCCTAGAAAACTCTGTCTCATAATAAACTGAGGAAATCTGTTGTTAAAGGAAGCGAGAAGAAAGCAGTAGCTTTTAGTAGACATTATTGAACGTCTGTTATATGAGAGGAACATTAAGAGACCTTCTCTTAGAAAACGCTAAAGATAGGTATTAGTGTTTTGTTTTTTTTTTCCTATAAAATTGGGACGCCTCAGTGGCTCAGTCCACTTCAGCTCAGGTCATGATCTCACAGTTCATGGGTTCGGGCCCGACGTCGGGCTTTACTCTGACAGCTTGGAGCCTGCTTTAGATTCTGTGCCTCCCTCCCTCTCTCTCTATCTCTCTGTCCCTCCTCTGCTTGTGCTCCCTCTCTCTCTCTCTCTTTCAAAAGTAAATAAACATTAAAAAAAATAATAATAATGCTCAGGGAGTTTCAACTAAGAAGTAATGGAACCAGAATTCAAATCCAGATCTTTAGAGTCTAAGTTAGGACTATAAGCTCAAATGCCCTTAGGAGCCAAGAAGGTAAATTGAAATTGTGCAATTTATTATTTGTGGTAAATCTTTGTTCTTCACAATTGTGTTGCATCGAATGTCTAAAGTCCTTGCCTGTCAAGATTTGACAGAATCGAATGCTACCCAGTTTTTCAAAGACCTCATCTCACATGAGTTTATATACTGTGGCATTAGGAGATATAATTACCCGAGGCTCAGAATACAGAGTATTGTTAAGTTTTTTAGTATTTCAGATTTTAAAATAAATGGGAAAAATTTGCAAAATGAAATCTATGCTATGTACATAGAACTTTTATGTACACATTGGTATGAAGTAGGTCTTTATAAGATTGATTTTGTAGCATTTAAGGAAAAAAATAAATTACTAAGGGCTCAAATGGGTAAGGAAAATAGAGAAGCCTACTTCTTTTCTGATCTCTGCTGAAGGCAGCTGCGTCCTAGAGCTCACTAATTTACGGAAGAGTATTCACTGCTTTTGGGCGTCAGATTATTCAGAAGCAGCATTCATGGCCAGCCCAGAATTAATGTGTAAGTGACCTTTCTCAGAACTGGGACAGAGGAAAACGTCACTTATCATTGGAAGAGGTAGATTTTTAGATGTCATGAACCTCTCTTCTGTTTGCGCTAAATGGTAGAAGGGTTTCCTTTTCATAGATGTTCATTCTCATTAGAGAATGAATGGATGATATATAGTTCTATCTAATTCTAGATTCTTGCTGTTCATTTGTGTGATGTTTAATGCAAACCAAGAGGGAAGAAAATGATGTGTCTGTTTAACAAAGAACCCTTCAGTATGTATTAAATTTACCATTACAGGCGAAACACATTGTTTTGTTTTTTTTTAAAGTGCTTGATCTTTGTAAGGTACTCAGATAATAGAATGAATTCATAGTCAATTCCATATAATTTGTATATTTGGAGATTATTTAGAACAACTGATTTGTCTAAGTAATGGTGTCTTATAGGACATTAAAACATTTTACTTTCTCATAAAAATCTGTGCTTATGCTAAAGCAGAGCTTTTATAGAATTTTAAAACAAGCTGTGTTTTGAGATACTGACTGTTGAATTTTTGTGTGTCCATTTTTTGGATTTTTCTGACAAACTTAAATTTTTGATGAAAGCAATTTACGTTCAAAAACATGAAGTATGTTCAGAAACTGTATGTTTTAAAAATAAGCAAAGGAAGTGAGTCTAAAAAAAGGCAGAGATAGGGTAAAATCCTACATTTTTCAAATGAATTTAAAGGTAATTTGTTAGTAAGATTAATGTTGCATTCACATAAATCAAATATCTGTGCAAGCACTGTATTTTATATATTGCAGACTGTAGAGTAGATTTTACTTCTTGAGCATCCTTTTTAAAGGGAAAAAATGCAATCATGATTTTCATTAAGTGGAAAGTGCTCTATTCTAACGTTTCCCCAGACAGCTAGGGACGCACTGCTGTTAAGAATACTGCTGTGGCCTCAGCGAGGACTCCATGATATGATGCTATACCTAAAACTCGCAGTGCTTCTGCTGTTCAATTGACATGTGAAATATTTAGGAGGAAAATTAAGTCTTGAATGATTTGAATTGTCAATCATATTGAATTCATTTTGATGTTTATGAAAAGGAACCTTCATTTAAAGTAAAAGTTATCAAGATTCTGTGTAATCAAATGCCCATCGAAGAGCATTCAGATTGGTGTGTAAAGTATATTCTACATAGATAATAAGTTGAAGGTAAATAAAATATCCTTTAAACTATTATGTGGAGTGATGTAGTATATTATACTGTAGATTCTAACATCTAACTGGATTTTTTTTCTTCTTCTTGGTAGCTATATGATTTTGGGTAAGTTACTTATACTTTCTTTTTTTAAATTTTTTTAAATGTTTATTTATTTTTGACAGAGAGAGAGAGACAGAGCATGAGCAGGGGAGGGGCAGAGAGAGAGGGGGTGACAGAATCTGAAGCAGGCTCCAGGCTCTGAGCTGTCAGCACAGAGCCCGATGAGGGGCTCAAACTCACAGACTGTGAGATCATGACCTGAGCCGAAGTCGGATGCTTAACCGACTAAGCCACCCAGGCGCCCCAATTATACTTTCTAAGTCTTGATATTCTCCTTAATAAACAGGGAATAATGATTAAACCTACTTTGTTGTTTTGTTTTGTTTGGGGATAGAATGAAAAGGAGCATGTGAATGCTCAATACAGTTTCTGGCATAAGTGTTAGCTTTCTTATTTTTGTTGTTGCTGTTGTTTTTAAGACAAAGGTACACGTTGACTCACTCAGGACCAGATTTTAGTTTATTGTGTGGAATTTATTTGATTTGGAGTGGAAAATAAATATTTAAGATGACTCTTCCGCTTCTGAAGTTCTCTTTTCCTGAGTATGGTATTTGAAGCAAACGGTGTAATATGTGCCTTTTTGCACTTGGCAGGGGCACTGTCCTGAATATGGAGAAAACCAGCCTAACGTCTTTACTCCATGCAAGTGTGTGTGGCTTAGTTGCCACTCTTGCCCTGAATATGCCCATCTACGGAGCCATTTCTGCAGAACTGTACAGAGATCCTGTACTTGCCCCACAATAGGCTTGTATAGAAAGGCCTTGTGACATATTTTGTGGCATTTAATTGTTTCCATCTGTTTTTAGCCAATGTTAAAAGACAAAGAGAAAAAGAGAAGTGCACTAGAAAATGGAAGTGTAGTTTTATAAAAGCTGTAGTAAGATTTTTGTCTCTTACCCACCGCCCCCCCCAGCATGTGGCATGTGAGAAAGGATTCCACACTAGTTCAAATTTACTAATTCTGTGTATCATAAAAACAGTAAAGCCAGGTTTTAAGGCACATTTTCTCTTGCTAATGTCTGTCCCCCCAAATGGAATTTCTGGTGCAGATCTTAATGACACTTTGTTATTTACCTAGTGCACGTTTTAATAGGCATTTGGAAAATACTTACTGCCACAAAGATATCTGTCCGTAGGCATAAAGAATGTCATTTTAAAATAAATTGATAGAGTAAATATTAATGGTTAGAAAAATTGCAAAAATTCTGACTTTTTCAATAAATAATCTATTGTCTTCTGCAATCGTGGTTATAATAAAGGATGCTAAAATGACCTTCATCTTGTAGGTGAATCTACATGCAACATAATAAATGAGCAAAGAATTAAGAAATCTTAAGTGCATATGTAGCAGTATTAGAGGAAGAAGCCACTGCGATTTGAATAACTTTGGCAAGAGAAAGTTAGCTAAAGTGTGGAAGTCTGAGAAATATTTGATGACAAAGTCCTGGCACGAGTGGTTTTTTTTTTTCCTACCTTTCAACATGAAGAATCCCTAACACTTTAATGAGCAAATATAAAAATGATAAATGTGAACATTATTATATAAACCGCGGGAGAGACTGCCATCTCCAGTATGAAACTGAGGAGTTCCAAATTGTATCCCATTAGTGGAAGACAAGAAGAGAAGAATGTGTTATGAGCTTGAAACTATGTTGGCCCCATGATGCAAACATCCAGTTCTCCATGACGCTGAATTTCTGTGAGGGCAGGACAGTTTATGCTGTATTTAGCAACTTGTACTCCCAGTATCTAGCCTAGAACTCCTCAGTTAATGTGCTGAATGAATGACTATTTTATCAGAACAAATGTTTAAAAAATAACATGTTTAGGATACATAATGTCTCTTCTTTATGTGTTTCTGTGACTGTCAGAGGTAGAGTGCTGGTGAGTTAAGAACAGCTTAGAAATCAGCTCCTGGCTTTGCACTAATTTTGTGACCTTTGGCAAGTCACTTTCTTTTTCTGGGCTTTACTCTCCTTTCTGGAGAACAGTGGTCTCGAATTGCAATGGAGTACAGTTCCAGCCTTCAGAGTTTATGTAAAGAGGGTAGAGTCCATTTCTGTACTGTTCCCAGACAGTAAATATTGTCCTTATAGCAGGAACAAAGTAGTTCTTCTTTGCTGTCAGGTTTTGTCTGCTGTACTGAACTTCACTCCTTTGTATTATCAGATGACTATCTCCTCTTTGTGCTGTAAGTTTATCTGAGGGTAGGAATCTTACCTTTATCAACTTGGAGTGATGCCTGTGATGTGTGTTTTTTTATACTAGCCCTAACACCTTCTTTAGTAACAACAAAAAAGTACCTTTTAGTAATAACTAAAAAAAAGTACTTCCAAGAGCATCAGACTAGTGTGGTAGCCGGAGGGCTTCTGTTTTAATAGGATGTGCATATAGGAGTTTGTTGATTAGGAGTAACTATTCTGTCACTGTGTTATCCTAAGGGAGCACTGGGTTTCTGGTTCTTTTCTCCAGGAATCTCAGATGTCCTGCGTGATCTATCCAGTCTGCAAAGTTTGTCTCTCCATGTTCTTTAGAAATTTGAAGTAGATTGTTTTAGAAGGAGCATGCATTTTTTAGTTTACCATAGCTCTCACTACTCCACATTGTTTCTGCCTGGTCCCCTTGACTCATTTACATAACCTGCCAGGTTCCTGCAGGCCTTTGAGTGTTAACCATGTCTAGACAGGTCAGACTGGGCACTTGGTTACTTACATATCTAAAATAAAAGTGATGTCTGTTGGCCTCAGGGGAGATCCTGCAGAGTCAATTTGTTCTCTTAAAAATAGAAGTAGAACACTAAATACAGATTAAAGAAGTAGGCATTTGTGACTCTGCTTTTTATTTTTTAAAGCATAAGATCTGGGACTGTAACACAGGTCAAAGACAGATGTTAGGGAAAAGACAATAAGCTGGCATCAGAGTGCATAATAATAAAAGTGTGGGCCAAAAGCAGAAAGACGGGAGAATTATTCTGGCAAAATGAGGAATAGTTACCTGGGGGCAAAGACTTAGACAAAGGAAGTTGATTATCCTATTCAGCAAAGCGATCCATTTAAATAAAGGTCTTGCTGCTGGGCCGAAAGGAATATATTATATTATATATTTTTTCAACATCTTCAGAATGTTGCTGTCCACAACAGAAGCCCCCCCGCTCCCCAAGATAACTCCAGAGCTTAACCCTGACCTACCCCATTAAAGGCATGTCATCCACAAGCCTAGATGTTTTTACGCCACTTAACGATTTTGGTCCATACAACTCTTGGGTTCACACGTGTAATGGTTGCAGTGTACAGAATGTATTGTTTTCATCTGCTATGCATTAACCTCTTTCTGACTTAAAAGAATAGCGCTCAGTTCTGCTATATGTGCATTTAGTGAATGTCTATTCCCAGTAGTCATGATTTTATTCCAGATCTTGACTATACTTTTTCTTCGTTTCTAGCTTTCTGGGCTGTAAAGTATTTTGTTCTCTAGTGGGGTTTACACAGATTTGTTAAAGAATCATTTTGTATTACAGATTTTGGAATCCCTGCTGTTCATTTCTAATTCATTTTAGTCATCTGAGTTGGTAATGTGTAACCGAGCTTCATTTTATGTTGGGTTGCCTGTGTTCCTTAGACAGCCGCCCCCCACCTTCCCACCCCCCGCTTTTTTGCAAGCTGGTACATTAGTAAGAACACAGCTAAAATTTAGGGGGGAAATGTATTTTAATGTTTTTTTTCTAAAAGATTTTTAAATCTTAGGCCTGTTATTTGACTTTCTTAAATTCTTGTGAACTTCATCTATAATATTGAGGTAATGCCCGATATACATAATGGATATTTTTGTGAAAATCAGATAATTAATGATTGTGAAAGAAAGTGGAAACTTTGAAGTACTAAACAAGTTTAAATTTTTATTTCTTTCTTATTTTCTAGTTATTAGAAAATAAATCCTTCAGGTTTTATGTATTTACTTTCAGAAATAATGTCTGAACTTCCAGCAAGTGTGTTTTGATGGTTTATGGCTGCCTATGGGTGGGATTTATACTATATACATTATATTCCCTTTTAAATATTATGAGGGCCAGAGACTTGATTTCAGTCTCTGACACTTTTGAAAATACGTCATTTGACCTCTTGAGCCTCAAGTTCCACATTTTGTGGATGATAATATAGGCCTGACCCACTTATACGGACTAGAGTTACGTATGTGAATCTTAGAATAGCACATGAATTAAAGTACTGTAGTAAATGGTTGATATTGCTTTATTTTGATGAACGCAGGTAACATATGAAGTACCCAGCGTAGGGCATGATCCTAACACCAGTGTTGGTTTTATTTTCCTCTTCTCATTAAATTATGGCATATTTATTTACTTGAAATACTATTTTTTGATCAAAGTTTCAGCTACTTAGATAGAGTCAACATCTAGAGTCACCCTTAGCATAGAATTGACTAGAATCCAGAATCTAGAATCACAAGGATATAGTGGAAAGAATGTTTAAATAGAAGTCTCAAGATCTTGAACCCAGCCCCAGAGCCACACCTAGACAGCTGTGTTCAGAACAACTTACTTAACCTTTGTGGATTCCACCTCTCTCATTTATAAAAATGGGATAATATGATCTATATTGTATACCAGCAAAGTCTGTTGTGGGGATCGGATAAATTTATACATGTCAAAATGTATTACAGTTTCTATTGAACTACAAAAATAAGCGATGCTATTGTTCGTATTAGGCCAAGCAATGCAAATATCAGGAGGGGACACTTCAGCAGAAGAAAGCCAGACCTTCATACCTATAGAAGAAGCAGTAAGGGCCAAACCCCTGAGGGAAGCCAGCCAAGTATTTATACCTGCTGGGTAAATTCTCAGTTGAAAGGCTTTGTGACTGTGAGCGGTCAACAATTTCCAAAGGACTGGTCAGGAAATTAAGAGAACAGATTAAAGTAAAATTGCATAATGATTCCCCAGGATCTTTAGATTTGAAGTTGTGCCACTGAGACATAGCCGATCCTTTCACTTCTTTGCTTTGTTTTAACTTTTTTAAGCCAGGTTTGTCTACTTACGGTGATGGCATGGATCATGTTTATATTCTGAAAAGATGGTCTTTTTCATCTGCCATTTCTCTTGCCCTCCAACATGGAGCTAAATTTTAAAGTTGTTTTTTTCCTCGGATCAGAAGTCTGGAGTTCTGAGCAAAGATAATTCATTAGCGAGTCACAAATGGAATTTTGGCTTTTCTAAAACTATAAACACATACGGTATTTCTGGTAGCCTTAAGGGTTGAAGATAAGAAATGATGTCAGTTGCAAAATATCTTAGGGTGCATTACAGTGATATTTCAAAGGGGAAAAGAAACGATTTATTAGTAGGAGATAGTTTTGAGCACATATACAAAAAGGGGTAAATAAGAGCACAGTGCAGCATCAATGCCTAGTTTACTCCACAGGTTTTGTATCTTTTGCATACAGACATGCCAACGCTTAATTCATACTGAACAAAACTCCTTTAATAATAAGGTTCTTATGGGAGTACAGTTTAGTGCCTTAAACATGTGATTGTTCCAAATCTGTTCATGATCATAAAAGAAGAATATTTCAGACTCCAGCAGGTTGTGTCTGTCTAGACTGGTTTCAAAAAGGATATTGCATTATTCGATAATGGAAATTGTAAAATTTCAGCTTAGGGGCAGCTCCTTTTAAAATATAGATCTCCTGAGGGGCGGCTGGGTGGCTCAATCGGTTAAGCATCCGACTCTGGATTTTGGCTCACAGTTGTGAGATCTAGCCCTGCGTTGAGCCCCATGTCAGGCTCTGCACTGTCAGTCTGGGATTCTCTTGCCCTCTCTGCTCCTCCCCTGCTCACATTCTCTCTGTTTCTCAAAATAAATATATAAGCTTTAAATATCTATCTATATACGTATATATACATATATATATATATATATATACACATACATGTATATATATATATATGTATATATACGTATATAGATAGATAGATATAGATATAGATAGATAGATAGATATAGATCGATCTATGTGGACTGGGTGTTGAAGCCAAAAAGGTGTAACTTCTGAAACTTACCTTACTTGTATGTAACTAAACTGCTCTATCAAAAACTGAGTCTTTGTTGACATTTCGGAATGTTATTTTATTTTGTGTTCATTAGCTAAAAATGTTTGTTTCCTTGAACAAGAGTCATTTTCTTATAGCAGCCAGCTGACTATCTTCCCATTCATCAATTCAGAATACATTTACTGAGCATCCAATAAAAAAAAAAAAAAAAAAAAAATTAACATGAGAGAATTTTGAGTGTGAGATCAAGGAAATAATTTTTGAACAGATGATATTTAAGCTCAGGACTAAAACATTAGAGCTAGCCCTTCATCTCTATAAGGCTGGATTTTTGATAGGTAAGGTCACATCTATGATTCTATATGTACATGAGTAATACAATAATCTCCTATGTTTGGCTTTCCCATGTTTGTCCTCAGTTTGTGGACTTTACTGGTTTCTGCTGCTGTTTTTCTTTTCCTCCTTTTCCATCTGTTTTTTGTTTTATTACCCCCTACCCCTCCTCCCCATCCTTGCTTTATGACAAAAACAGTTGGATTTAGGAGATTGATGTCAAATGCATTGTTCTTACATTGGTTCTTAATAAATATGTGATTATGGCCCAGTTACTTAGCCTCTTTTGGCCAAAGTTTCTTCATCTGGAAAATAAGGATAGTTATGTGTTGTAACCACTAGAAGGTGATTAATATTTCAGCATTAAATGTAGTAATACATGTAAAAGGCATCTGAGAAGTAAAATATGTTGGAAATATATGTTGTGGTACATTCACCCCAGGAGGGGCTGATACTATTAGAGGAGATATAAACCCAGTTGATTTGTTGCTCTCTAAAATCAGTTTAAAGTATTTTTTTAAGGGAAAGGATAAATTAATGGAAGTAAAAGAGGTTTTTGTATAAGGTGTTGTTTCCTGTCCCTAATACACCTAATATACTGTGTTGCTCTGAAATACAGCACTTACTTTGGGAAACGTTAGTGGAGATTAAATGTTGGATAATGTTAAATTAAAATCCCCCGTCCAAGTTATAGTTTTTTATTATCTGAGATTATTTTTCTGAGAAAATTATTTCAGAGTAGATTGGCTTTCTAAATTAAAAAAAACTGTCACTGTTTAATGATTAAGATGACATCCTATACCTCTTTAAAAGGAGGTAGTTAGCTACAAAAGTCCATGTAAAGATGTATATTTTAATAGCAAGATATCAGAATCAATTTATATGTCTTACAAAAGGTTTAATTAAATATATTGTGATGTATCCACTTGGTGGAATGCTTTGGAACATTTGAAACATTGATGCAAAATGTACACTTATTGACCTGGAAAATAGCTGTAATATTTTACTGAATAAGAAAGATGAGTCACATTATATGACCTATTTTTATAGTAAAACATACTGATAGGTATAATGTAGAAAAAGGTCTGGAATATTGTCTATAAAGATATTATATTTTGATAAGTCTTCTAGTAGTTTCTGATATCTTTAAATTTTTATGTGCCTTTATATCTGTCTAGAATTTTGAAAATTAGCAAATACCACTTTATTATCTGACAAAGCAATAAAGCTATTTTAAGTTTTTTTTAAAAAATCATATAGGATTATTTGCCCAAACGGGGTACTATTCCAAAGACCAGTAAGATTATGATATTCAAAACTGAATTTTTAGGTATATCCATTGCTGCTATTTTTATTTTTTTTAATTTTTTTAATTTTTTTTCATTTTTTTTAACATTTTTTATTTATTTTTGAGACAGGGAGAGACAGAGCATGAACAGGGGAGGGTCAGAGAGAGGGAGACACAGAATCTGAAACAGGCTCCAGGCTGTCAGCACAGAGCCCGATGCAGGGCTCGAACTCACGAACCGTGAGATCATGACCTGAGCCGAAGTCGGCCGCTTAACCGACTGAGCCACCCAGGCGCCCCTATTGCTGCTATTTTTAAACTTTTTACCTAAAAAGTTCCTTTTTTAAAATGAGTCTGACAATATTTCTCTGAACTAACTTTTTTTTGCCTCAAGAATACTATTTCTTACACATAAAATTATTACTCTAATGAAGAGCTAAACATGTTAAGAGAAGGTACATGTAGTAAAACTTATTAATCATTAAGAGTATCTATGGGGAGTTGATTCCTGGATAAAGCATTAAGTTACAAACAGGTATGGAAAGGAAGGCAGAATCTAGACATCAGAGTCTTTAGGCTGAAGGATCCCTCTCCCTTTGATTCCTTCTGTATGTCATAAGGCCAAAGAAGCAAAGGAAAGAGAGAGTGGGGCAAAGTAATTTCATTTTTAGATCTGGGCACATTGGCTGACCTTGACTGAACATTGGTTAGTTGTCTGGTTACAGTTTTGTGTACAACATGCCCTTTCTTTTAAATGACAACACCATAACATTGATTTGGGGGGAAAGTTTAAAGGTAGTGTTAGATTAGAAGAGTACATTTTTTCCCCCAAGGCTTAGAAAATTTGTTCAGTTATTGTCAGTATCATCTTTCTAGAGTAACCACTGTGACTGTGTCTTCTGGACTACTTGTTTTGTTTCTCTGTGCTGGAAAGGCACTTGGCTTTTAGTTTCTGATTCTTCTAACTTTGGGAACCACATCCAGTTGAAAATACAAATTTTTCTTTTTTCTCTCTAGACTTTAGAGTGGGCAGCTGCTTGCCTTCCGAATGTGGAACATTGTAAAAAATATATAATACAATAAAATAAAGTCTCTCCTAATCATTCATTGAGAGGAAGCTTGGGAATTATTTGCATATCTTAAAGTTCTAAGTAGCAGGCTTCATGAGTGGTCTTAAAGAATGCCATTTATATGCCTTCATTCTTTCTCTGAAGTACTGGTAGCTGATAATAGAATTTTTCAGTTAAAGAGGATTAAAAAAAAGGTAAGTCTCATAATTTTAAACACTGTGTTTAATGGCTACTTTTGCAAGATCAAAATCTGTACTGGATAATGAGGTTTCATATCACATTTAAAATCCACATTTGGTTTTTTAAATTGATTGGTAATCATTTTAATATTCGTGTAAGATAGTAAGAGAGTGCAAGTGTCTTTTGCATGTGTGATACTATAGATCGGTGGAAAGTTGGCTTTGGGATATGGGAAGTTAGATTCATAATGCTTTTGAATTCCTAACATTTTATGAGTTTTTTGAGTAATTTTTTAGATGATTTGTGGCTGCATTACAGAGATCCTAACACTTGTCATATTTAACATGGTAAATTCTTTTTTGGTTCCTATACTTATAATCTTTTTGCCTAACACATTGCCTAGAATTGTTTATTGTGGGTGAATATTGGTAGCAGATTTAAAATAAATAGCATTGATACAAATAAAAGTATGAAATTCTACAGTAATTCAGATTTGATATTGGTTGTTATACTCACGATTTAAATTTAACAAATAGTTGAAACCTGTTGCCCAGAGGTTACAACTAGTAGTTATTTCATTTTTTATTACTTGGCAGACTCAGAGTTTCTGTTATCTATTGAAAGATTTCAAATATGGAGAACTGCCTCCTACTGAAAAGCACACATTTTCATATTAGATCAAATCTTTTTTTTTTAAGTTTATTTATTTATTTTGAGGGAGACAGACACAGCACGAGTAGGGGAGGGGCAGAGAGAGAGGGAGAGAGAGAGAATCCCAAGAAGGCTCCACACTACCAGCACAGAGCCCAGTGAGGGGCTTGAACCCACAAAGCCACAAGATCATGCCCTGACCGAAACCAAGAGTTGGATGCTTAACTGACTCAGCCACCCAGGCGCCCCAAGTCTCTTTTGTGTAATCATGGTCCACCTACTTTTTTTTTTAATCTGCACAGTTCCTTAGTAATGTGTTATTATGCCAAAGAGAACAAATATTAAGGAAACACAGTAAAAGATTATTTAGCAAAGTAGCTAATCACACTTTGTTAGGGGTCTTCAGTAAGGCTATCAGTAATTGCATCACACAATGTCTAATACAATTGGAAAAATAAAAGTATCCTCTGTTTCGTTTGCATTTATGTTTTCTTTGCAAGTTGTGACAAATGTATCGCTTGAATGTATTGGGATTATTAGCTTTTGCACTTATGACAACTATACCTACCATTGGCTTGATGGTTAAAACTTAGCTTCCACAGAAATAGCCCTAAAACCTGAAAGTTTTTAGGGGAACTGTCTTCATTCGTACTCATGAATAGGCCCTTCATGTTCCTCAATTCCTGCTTTTTCTTTCTTTACCTTTTCTTTTTCTTTTCTTCCTTTCTTTGTTTCTGTTTGCATCAGTTGCCTCAGGCACTGACAGTTTTCATGAGGTTTGCCCTTGCCTGTACCCTCAACTGTGCTGATCACAAATACTGTCACCCTTGTGGCCTAGAAAACGAGAGATATTGCTCTCCCTGTTTGCAACTAACTTTCAGAAATGGTACAGTTCTCCAAAGTACAGTAGAGATTAGACTCTAATGGTTCAGACATTACTGGTAAAGTTCAAGGATAACAAGGGAAAAAAAAAAACCCAAAACAACACTTGGTAATTTACAAATGTTACAGAATCTCAGATCTCAAAGGCTTGCATTTGTCCTCAGGCTCTTCTAGTACCTACCTGTTTCCAAATACCCAGGACAGCTTACTCTCCACCAGGTGGAGTAGTTCTGGCACCTCACTGCCTCTAAATTCTGGCCCACTTTTGAGAGGGACATGTCCAGAGTCCAGAATGTCTTCTGACGTTGAGATGATTCATAGGGTTCAGGTCCATACTCTAGAGAGCTCTCTCCCTTTAGACTCATCAACTCTATAACCATACCTGTTTGCATCCACAGTCACAAGGCTGTGGTCTTGTGCCCAGTATATAGTTGACCTCAATACATTCTGGATTGTTTATCATTGATAAAATAACCTGCCATTTCAGTCTTTCAGTGGCCTTTAAATTAGTGTGAGATGATGCTTATAGTCTGAAACTCCACATTTCCTGCAAGCATCTGCTTGAACAAGCAATATTTTTTCTGTGATAGCATTCCCCAGAAGTAACAACTCACACATTCTCCAGAAGTAATGACTCACCATAACTTCATAACACATATAAAGAATATTAACTGATTTAAGAGGTATAACCAACTTCCTTAATCACTGAGACTACTCGCTTTCCTTCTGATATATCTGTATCAGTTTACTCCACTGCTTTTAAGTCTTCTACAAGGAAAAATGGGCAGTTGTTTTCTTCATATTAACCTAACCTAACTAATAGTCTGAAGTCTGCACAGATAGGTACAGAAAATTTTATGGCAAATTTAAATGAAAGCTTAGTGCCTACTCTTTGCCAAGACATCTCACCACATATCATTTTTGAGCTACATGGGAATGATGGATTCAGAGATACATCTTCTTTCTGTCTAAAACTGTGCAGAGTTTTAAAGTTTATTAATCAGTGTTTTTGACTACTAAGGAAATTGGAAGTTTATATTTAAAAATAATATTTTGGTTTAATTACTATGGACATTTTAGAAACCCACCTCTAATTCCTCTTAACTAAAGTTTGTCTAGCTGTCAAAATAACTGGGGGGGGATGTATCCCAAATTTTACATTGGTACATTCATTTATTGTATTGTGCAATGGAAGTCTTCTCCTTAAAAGAATTGTGTATTTTCCTTAAAACACAGAAACAGATGATGAAATTGCATCATACTGGGGTGGAGCAGGGTGGGATATCAAATTGGAAAAGGTATCAGCGTATGTTGTGAATTAATAAAGAGATTGTTCATGCTTCCTTTCCTCCCTTCTTTCCTCTCTTCCTCCTTTCATCATGTCACTTGAACGGTCCTTCCCCTCTTCTCTTCATTTTTTTGTACATTTTACACATGGCTTTGTTTAATCTTTCTATAATAACTTGATGATCTTAGTATATAAAGTATGTATTTTTGAGGTGTTTGGCTATAGGTAGTTGTGTATGGTTTCTGGCAATGAAAGAAGAATTACTTAATCTTGTAGAAAAAGAAAGAAATATGACCTTGGCTTTATTTGGTATAATGCTTTAACCAGCCGGTATAATGCACATAAAAGACCGTATCTCTAGATGTTAATTGTAACAGAAGGTTTTCCCGCCTGTGTTGATTAAATCAGCCTTAAAAAAAAAAAAAAAAGGATTGCAGATTTATCTTCCGAAGTAAAAATACAGAATGTTTGTCAACAAATGGGGGAGAGATATAAATGTTTTTAGTTCTCATTAACGGGATGCTGCATTGCATATATATGTATATATGTGTGTGTATATATATATATATATATATATATATATATATATATATGACAGACTAAAGGGTAGATGTGTCTGTTTCTTGTAATTTGCTTATTGCTGGCTAGAAATAGTTATTTTTCTGATGTTAACAAATATGTTTTCTCAAACGTAAGATGTTTATCTGTACTTTTCTCCTGTTTTCTCGGCGATGCACCGAGGTTGCTGATGAATCCATTGACTTGACCCTCATGTATTTAAGTTTTCCCTGGGCAGCACTGTTCCGCAGTCACACTTTGCAAATTCCAGTGTTAGTGTCTTGCTCAGCGCTGTTCTGTGCCCCTTGGTAAACTCTGTGCTCCAGAGGTAGGAAAGCAGGACAGTCATTCATTGTTGTAAACAAAAAAAAAAACATGTGTTTTCTAACCTCACTTTTAACCTGTTCTCGTTTTAGGTAGGGGTTTAAAGGAACCCGACTAGGAACATGGCATCATGCTAGAAATTGTTGCAGATTTTGTGAAGTGCGTTGCTCTTCCTGCATTCCAGTGAACTTAAATTCATTTTACATAGGACCAGAGAAGAATAGAGAGGAGATTAGTCCCCTTTAGGAAATTTCTTAAAATTCAGTTGCTTTTTCTTGGCAATTTTGACTTCTGCTTTCCTTTTTCCTTTTCCCATTTCTTTTTTTCTCCAACTCATGCATAGGAGAACTGCAGAAGGGTATTTAATTCCCTCAGAATCCTTTAAAAAATGAAACTAGATCTTAAATATATTAAAATACTTTGATTTATTCTGCTGTAAAATTAATCCTCTTTGTGGTCAACTATTTCACAGTTTCTTGGCATGGGGATATATAGTGTATTTTTTAAAATACCATTATTTGAAACTTGATTTATCTTTTTGGCATAGATATTTGAACCCATAGAATATTTCACACAGATTGTAATGCCAAATTCATGTCATCCTCAGAAAACAATGGAGTTTGTTTTTTGCTTAGAATATAGAGTCACTTGTTTAGTGTTTTTTTTTCTTTTTTCAACAATTAAGATTTTCACTTTGTCATGAAAGCTGGTTGGCATTGGCAATGAGAGTTTTAAAGAAGGTTTGATTTTGACAGCCTTTGTTTCTTTTGGAAGTAATATTGAAAAGTTTTGTTTTCTAGAATATTTTAGAGCATTTGAGATAGTGACAGAAGTCATTAAATGAGAGAAGATAAATTCAGTCTGACACTTCAAGATGGTATCCATGTAACTAGGGCAAATTGGTGAATTACATATGATCACCTGGTGAATTGGGAACTATGCAAACAGTTCAATATAATAATTCCGTCTGACATGAATTTTTCCCTCTATTGTATTTCCAGATAAACTTAGTGGATGGTTGTAAGTTCTTAATGTAAATTCATCATATTCATTGATTTTTTTTTTTAGCAGTATGTTCTTTCTAGAGGTTCTAATTTGAATAAGATAAGAAAAAGGGTAAAAGAAAACAAAACAACATGCCCCATACCCTAGGGGGGTGCCCTACACCCCCCCCCACACGCACACTTTCTAGATGTATAATGTTGGTAATAATATTTCTTTTAAAAGTATAAAGTAAATCTTTTTTTAAGTAGAGGTCACTAGTTTTATGTACATTTTCTTTATTTCAAATATTATCCTCTTACCTTTTCATAAATAGGACATTTGTGTTCTTTGACAATTATAAAGGTCAACAGCCACTCTCAAATTATTAAGACAAAAAACAGCATCCAGTTTTACTTTCACTTAACTCATGTTTAATGATTCAACAGCCCTGACAAACCTGGGGAGAGCTATAGTAGAAATTTTCAGTATGTAGAGGAGACTATATTCTCTGTATGTCAGTAGAAAATACATTTGCACACACCAAAATAAAAGCATTCCATATACAAAATATTTAGCTATTGTAGTCATAATGTAGAAGTTGACTAGTACAGAAGTTGCACTTTGATGACCATTTGTCCCCTTGAACATCTTAGGATTTTAGTAACAGTCGTCTACTAACATAATCTTCGGTGCTGTGGTCTTGCACCAAGAGTACAAATATGTTTGATGATGACATTAAGGTGACACATCCTGTTCCAATATATTGACATTTCCATTTTAATGCATTATACCTATCTATTGAGGATTACTTTAATGTGCTCTTGAAACATTAAAAAAAATTACCTGAAAAGACAAAAAAACCACAAAAAACCCACTTTAAGGGAGGTAATTTAACTTACTACTTCTTTCTGCATTGTAGGAAATAATTGTTTGAATAAATGTCACTTGATGTACATTAACTGAACTGTAAATGAATTCTGTAAGCAGGTTCATGAATGGTAACCAGGAGCATAGAAATATAGGCTATACTTGAGCTAACTTTAAAAAAAAAATTAGAGAGAGAGAGAGAGTGAGCAAGTGGGGAAGAGTGGCAAGGGGAAGACGGGGGTAGAGAGAGAGAGACAGAGAGACAGACAAAGAGAGACAGAATCTTAAAGCGGCGTTGGATCCCACAACCCTGGGATCATGACCCAAGCTGAAAACAAGAGTCAGATACTCAACCCACTGAGCTACCCGGATGCCCCTGATCAAACATTTTTTAAAGGTATTGTTTATAGCTTTACCTCTTTAGAAGAAATTGATAGTATAGGATTACGGATTAAAATTCTTGGTAACTTGAGAAAAACTTGTTCTCCTTGAGGAATATGTATCTTTTGATATATAACTTTAGTAAGCTATAACAAATTATTTAATATTTGTTAAATGGTTGAGGTAAGATTTGAAATACTATAGTTAAGCAGTGATGATGAAAATCTGACCTAGATGACTTAATAAAATCTGTGAATGTATTGATGCAACTAATAAGTTGCAATTTTATGTCTGGCTTCAAGCGACAACTTTAAACATGAATCAAGAGGTATGATCAGGACCAGATTCGTCTTTCTCCAATTCTTGGTCCTGCTTCCTCGCTGTTCGCTCTCTAATTTAGTGATTCAAAGATGGTGCCCACAAAGGACTACATGCTTTTTCTTTAAAATTCTGATAAGAAAGAGGAAAGTTGTCTTCCCATACTGTTTTATAAATGTCTTAGGATTAATGCCATTTGCTCAGACTGGCTTGATTTGGAGAGTATACCTCTCCCAATCCATCTGTATGGCAATGAGGATGGCACGTATTAATTGGCTGATGTCTGGATGGATGTGAGACCAATTTCCCATTGTTAGGAAATTTGGGGTACTATTTAAGAAGATAATGGATGAGGGGGTGGAAACTAATAGATGTTCATTGTGATACTAAGTGTGTTTCATTTTTTTGGAGCTCATGGGCATTGAGAATATTGATAGGTTGAGAGGGCTTAGCATACATTTTTATACTTTTGGACAGTGACATTCACACTCTTCCACTGATTTTTACGATTTTTTGTTGTTGTTGTTAATATGATTTCACCCATCCAGTGCATTGGGAAAAGTTAGTAGAACACTATAACTAGAGCAGAATATAATATAATTCTTTTAGGCCTCCCCTTAACACAGGGCTGCTTTGGAGAGGATCATTTTCTCAGTGTTATGTAGTTAATAGTGTGAGTGGGTTTTGCCGGGAGAAAACCTTGCTCTGTTTTTTCCAGCTGCCATGCCCCTCCCCTCACCAAAGGATGTTTTTACCTGGTCCCTAAGATATATTTATTTCACCAAGTAAATCATTCTCTTTGATTGAATCATTTAGGGGCTTTTTGCTCTACACACCAGAAGACCAAGCTGGCAGTGGCCGTAAATAAAAGAACACTTGTGGGGCCCCTGGTTGGTTAGGTGTCCGACCCTTGATTTTGGCTCAGGTCATGATCTCATGGTTTGTGGTATCAAGCCCTGCGGCAGGCTTTATGCTGACAGCGCAGAGTCTGCTTGGGATTCTCTCTCTCTCTCTCTCTCTCTCTCTCTCTCTGCCCCTTCCCTGCTCACACACACACACTCTCTCTCTCTCTCTCTCAAAATATGTAAATATGTTTTTAAAAAGGACATTTGCTTACTAAATACGAATTCCAAAATAAAGGGGTACCTGTGATGGTTTGGCCTTGCAACTGAATCATCAAGGACCAGTCTCTTTTCAACATCCTTGCTATGTAGTTTTGTTAACTCTAGGTAATAGGATGGTTTTCGGATTATCTTGGCATCAGGTCCTGACATAACAGCATTCAAAGATGGAAATGGTGGATTTAACAAATATTTTTCTGAATTCACCCAGCAAACTGCCTTTCCATATCATTCGCCAGAGCTAGGATATGTAATAATTCCTATCTGTAGGAAGATGATTAAGCAAGTAGGTTTCCAATACCTATAATGGGGATTGTGCCAGGTAGAACGTGACTGAGAATAGTTGGGTGACCAATGTCTCCAACTACTGCCAAAAGTTAGGAAGAGACAGCTCCTTCTGTTTTGTGTAGACACATGGAAGTAAGAGGCCAGGTCCCCACTGAAGACTTAGTATTGAGATCCACCTTTTCTCATTTAATTCTTGTGCTTTTTCAGTGGTTCTGAATTTTTAGGAGAGTGCCATTTTACTAAAATACTTGATATAACAAAAACTCATCATGCTAAACTTATTATATTTGTAATTTTCTTCACTCAGGACACTAATAGTGAAAACACATTGGGTCAAACACGTTGGTTCACTTTTCAAAAAAGCAAAGTGAAATTATACACGTATATGCACAATGCACCCATAGAATATTATATACACCTAGAGATGTGTAAATGCTTCTATGTATTATAGAAAGATACATTTTTACAATGTACCCCAACTGAGGAATTCTTGTAATTTAAAATAACCTCATCATATTTTCCTTTCATTTCCTACTTGTCAAACTTTTCTCCTTTCATGGGCTTAAATGGACACCACTTTCTATATCCTTCTATTCCAATTACATGATCAGTGTAATCTATTAGGAAGAAACACTTTATGTATATTTTCACCTATGGAAAATATTAGCATCTTCTCAGAGAAATGTTTACATTTCATGCCATGTTTCTGCTTCTCTCACAATGTGGCTATTAAGATACTTATCATTATATACCAGACGTAAGTAATTATGACATAGATAATTTTGTTTCATTGGTCACTTCCAACATTAGAAGACTGTTAACATGCTGAATAATAAATTATAGGGATATATATTATGGCAATAATTATCTTTATGACATGGTCATAACTTATACTAAGATATCCATTTAGAGATAAGTTCTAACATAATAGTTTTTTTTTCTCATGCTATTAGAATCAGAACTTCTAAATCAGTTTTTTCAAACTTTTGAACAAGGCAGATAATTGGATGTTGATATACCAAAGATTGTCTCCATGACTGTTGTTTTTTTTTTTTTTTTCCAGATTAGATCAATAAAAAAAGAATAAAGGCATATTTCACAATTCCAATATAATGTTAGGAGATAGTAATAGGGTACTGAAGACAAAATGTCAGGGCTAATAACTCAGCTTACCACTTATGAGCTCAGTGACCTTGGGCCACTTACTTTAGCTCTTTGTTCCCTGGGTTACTTTACTGTTAAATGGTTGTTATGGAGATTAAATGAAATTATCCACACAAGCAATTAGCATAGTGCTTAAAATATGGTAAGCAGTAAGTAACTTACCTCCTGTCACTATCATTTGATTTGTAAGACTTGTAGAATTGGTACTTAGACTTATATTTTGAAAAATGGAAAACAAACAAAACTTACCTCCCTTTGAATTCCCAAAGTGTTGTGGTTCTTCATGTGTCCATTAAATATTTGATCTACTTATAAAAGGATTTTAACACTCTTAGGCTCCATAATTGTATATGGTCACCAAATTATATTGATTATTACCACATTTTTGTTTTTGTTTTTGTTTTTTTAATTTTTTTTTTTAACGTTTATTTTTGAGACAGAGAGAGACAGAGCGTGAACAGGGGAGGGGCAGAGAGAGAGGGAGACACAGAATCTGAAACAGGCTCCAGGCTCTGAGCTGTCAGCACAGAGCCTGACGCGGGGCTCGAACTCACAGACCATGAGATCATGACCTGAGCCACAGTTGGCCGCTTAACCGACTGAGCCACCCAGGCGCCCCTATTACCATGTTTTTGAATGTGCCCATTCTGATCAGCCACAACGTGTGTAACTTACAAAGTTTATCTGAGATTAATTTAGCATAAATGACCTCTTGGAGTTGTCCTTCGTATTATCAGAACACCCAGTTTGGCTAACAAAAATTTAAATAGTTAATTATGAAATTCAGTATTCTAATTATATGGCATTGTCATATAATTAAAAGCTTATTGACATATTTTATCTCTCTCATTATTCATCCCATTATCTGTCTATGCACACACACACACATACAATGTTAAGGAATATAAGACTATATTTAAGTTATTTTTATCCTGGTATGTGATTTTATTTACAATGAATTGGGCCTTGACCAAGTCGACCTTTGATTAATTTCATGTTCCTCAGTTGTAAACCTGTAGCATATTATTATTGTTTTAGTTCCAGAAGTTATATTTCTACATATAAATAATAGAACATATTATAAGCACCACATATTATAAATGAAATGTTTAAGAAATGAATGAACTCTAAAAAATGATTTAAGAATGCACTGCCTCTTTTCCTTTAAGTCACTTAGAGTCCTAGTGAAAATACTGATCTTGACTGAAAGAAGTTAGAAATTGGTGAAATAAAGCTCATTGTCCAGGGCATCTGGGTGGCTCAGTTGGTTAAGTGTCTGACTCTTGATTTAAGGTCAGGTAATGATCTCACAGTTAGTGGTTTTGAGCTCCGCATCTATCTCAGTGCTGATAATGTGGAGCCTGCTTGGGATTCTCTCTCTCTCTCTCTCTCTCTCTCTGCCCCTCCCCTGCTGATGCTCTCTCTCAAAGAAAAATAAACCTTAAAAAAATATTAAAAAAAAAAAGATCATTGCCATACCATTATATTTCCTTGTAAATAGGAATTGTGCTATATTTATTTTGAATTTCAAAGGCATAGTATTTCATCTGAGTTAATAAATGTGTGTGTGTGTGTGTGTGTGCACATATTTGAATAAATGAATGAATGGTTAACTACAGAAACCACACAATAACTTCTTATGGAAGATGTTTATGTCCTTATACCATTTTCAGTATATTAAAAAAATGGCTACTGTTGAGAGGAATTTAAAACAGAGACAATAATAATAATATAATGACCATTTTCAAATTATTTAGGAGAAGGTTTTGTTTCTTTTACATCTAATCTGCATTTTTTTAGGGTAGGTCTTTATGTTTTATGGTATGATAATTTTTGGTAGTTGGAAATACACTGCTTTGTTGAAAGCATCAGTTTTAAGCTCTGATGTAAAAAAAAAAAAGGTAGTTTTAATTGCCATTAATTTTTAAATCATGCAACTGAAAGAGGAAGAGCAAATATTATACCCTTCAGAGTTGAATAAATGAGATGGGAATGGTGTTTCTTCAGTGTCTGTGGACTGGTATAAAGTTTGTGGGGTCAAAAGTATAGAGCCACAATTAATACCAAAGTCTGCATGAACCTCAGTAAATAAACAGGTATAACTTATAAGGAGGCCAAAATCATAATTAAAATGACCCTAAGGTTTACTGAAATATACTCATTTTTCATTATGATTGAAGTATAAAATACCATTCTGGGAAAGAAAGTAAATTTAATCTAGTTTGTTTATTTCAGTGAGAAAGTCTTCTAAATTTGATGACAAAAAACATAATAACATAGAATAGTGTCTGGGGGTTTTGAGGCTACAGTTATGATACTAGTAACATTTACTATGGCTTATTCTGGAAAGCACGCTAAGATTTGGGAATCAGATTATGGTTTAACTAGATGGCAAGTGTGCACATGTTTGTAATTATCTTTTGTTTATGTAAAAACATATCTGTGTGTATATGTATAACTGTGTATCCATAATTTGAACATGTAAAAAAAAAAACAAACATGAATTTCAAGATAGCCTGCAACATAGTCATTCATGACCATGCTATACATCCCGTGCATGGTGGTGTTGGAGTGAATAACATAACAGAGGGTCTGCCTGGGGGCTTTTCTTTGCTAAATACCAAAGTTAGAGACCAGAGTCAGAGAGAAAGTCCTGAACACTGGAAGGTAGCTGGAAGGCAGGAAATAATCTGGTTTACAAAGGTGGAGAGTTTTAGATGCTTTTTTATGGTCTCTTTCATGCCCATTCTCAAAGTACTCCCTGTCTTCAGATTGCACTGCTGGGAAGGCAAATAGAACCTTCTTGACCAACAAACCAAGAATAATTTTAACAAAATGTGTACCTGAATGGCTTGACTATGTCATATGACCCCTGATTTCCTAAGATTGCCTGTCCAATTTGAGGCTCCAGTGGAACAGTACTGGGGGACGTCACAGGCTACTCAGGTGAACCATTTTCACGGCTTTGTTTCCATCCCATCTATAGCTAGTTACCACACACTGAACACCCGCCTCAGCAGAGCAGCCATGAACAAGAAACAGAGTTGGTTAACTGCTGACACACATTATGTAGCAGCTGGAGGTTTTGTGAAGTAGAAGACACCAAAGTCAAACTCAAGTGCTGTAGTATCGAGGGGAAAAGAGCCATGGAGCTGACTCATCAGAAGGAAGAGTGCAGATAATTGGAGTGGAGAGAATAGTTGTGTTCCCTTTTCTTTTTTGTCCTTTAAACCACTATTACCATAGCACTTTGGAAGGGGTCTGCATAAAACATAATTTCTGCTAGGTTTGTATTCAATATGTTGAATAAAGCCTTCTTGATTTCACCTGTAAGCCATATGATTTAAAGCAGTTGCTCAGACATTTCCAAAATGGATTTATTTCCATTTCTTCATAGTGATGTTAAAACTCTTCCTTTTCCTGTAAATGGAAGTAAATACAGACCTGAGGTACTCAGAATTCAGGCTTACGGACTTATTTTACTTGTTATGATATACGCAGTTGTGCTGTGTATAATATTAGCAAACACCTTACCTGTGTTTTCTACATTACAACGGTATTTGTTAATCAGAAATTATTAGATTCCAATAAGAATGTTCTGATTAATGCTCTATCCGTTGATAATCCCCGAAGAAAGTCACTGGATAGAGAAACATTCTGTTGGTCCCAAATATTTGTTTACCAACTTTTAAATAAGTGAATCTGATTTCAAGTCTGTTAATAATTCAGATCTAAGAAGCAGTAAGCATTGAGGAGGGATCAGCCAATGTGGGATTAATTTTAACTCCTAGCTGTGACCTTCCTAGTTGTGTTACTAGAGCAAGTAACTAAGTTTCTTTCCACCAGTGTCTCCACTTTGTGGATATGAAAAGCTCTCTTGTGGTGTTTAAGAATAAAACAGATAATGACTAGAACATACTGTAATTTATCAATTTCAAGACCTACATTGTATTTATATTTCAGCGTATCTGAAATTGGATGCATCATAATAGTCCATCAGTTTAATTGGCAACATATTTTTTCCCTTAACGATACATAAAATTATGTTCTGTCTTATAATCAGAAGCAGCTTATATTTGTTGAAACATGATTCATAAAGTGGCATATAAAATATATTCTGCCCTTTAATGAGAGGTGTCTTAATCTCTTTGAATATGGGAAAATGTGCACCATAACTCTGTTCGTCCCCTTTCCTTTTCTGTACAGCTAGTATTTGGAGTTATCAGACAATGTCTAATGTTAATGGCTACGTATGTCTCAATCTAGGCTCTTTTTGTGTTTTTCAAATTAAAAAATAGATAAACAACAAACATTTGTAAATGTACATGTATATGTGTGACTATATACATGCTTTTTTATTAATAAAATATAGACCTCATAAATATAAAGCAAATAATAAATGTACTGAAATTTTTGTGACTGAACATCAAGTTAATAATTGCTATGATTCTGCTGAATCTATTTTCTTTTTTAAAGAGATGATATTTATTTATTTATTTATTTACTTATTTACTTATTTATTTGTTTACTTTGAGAGGGAGAGAGAACAAGTGCATCAGCTGGGGAGAGGCAGAGAGTGAGAGGGAGAGAGAATCCCAAGCAGGCTCTGCACTGTCAGCACAGAGCCCAGTGTGGGGAACATGAGATCATGACCTGAGCTGAAATCAAGAGTAGGATGCTTAACCTACTGAGCCACTCGGATGCCCACCCCCCCAAATCTATTTTCATACCTCACCAAGTTTCCTGCTAAAGATTTGATCACCATATAATACATAAGAGGTTTCAAAAACTAGTTTAATATCTTTTTGGGTTTTTTTGTTGTTGCTTTGACAAATTATGTGATGAGGTAGACTTGTGTCAGAGTGCAGCAATGAAAATCGGACCCAGAACATGGCAGGTTGAGAGTCACAGGAAAAGATAAAGAAGGTAGAGTGATTCTTTACCTTTTCTTTTTTTTTTTTTTTTTTTTTTTTTTTTTTTTTAACACAAATATCTCAGGTTAACTGAAAGTCTGGGGCTGGGAACAAAGAGGAACTCAACTGCTCTTTCCTGGTAAATGCCTGCAAACCTAGCCCTGAGGGAGCTTTTGATGCCCCGGTGTGCCTTTCAGCAGGTTTGTAAATTCAGCAGATACATGAAATAAAAATTAGCAGTTGGAAGTTAGTGCGTTGCTTTATATTTTGATAGATAAATTGCTTAAGGATTTAAGATCCATCCACAGTGAGGATGATACATACTGTATTAGAATGAAAGGATTTATTTGGTCTTCTTTTTCCAGAAAACTGAGATTACTTCACATCAAAACAGAGAAAGTGTAAATAGCAAAAGTCTTTATTTGAAACTTCATTTGGAAATTAAGACTCTCATATTTCCAAAATATATTATCATAAGGTAAGATTTTGTGTCCCTTTATTTTTGGAAGTAAGTAGCTTGCTTTCCACAAATCAAAACTTGTTGAATTATGTTTATAAAATATTACTTTGGAAAGTAGCAGTGCTCAAATATATAATTTATATGTCAATTCTTCGACTCATTACTTCAAAGTTACTTTAATTAAATCTATGCAATTACGAACACATTATTATGGTACATTTAGGATACTCATACTATTTGAAAACTATCACCAAGGTATTTCAAAAGGTAATATCACTTTTATAGTAGTTGGTATTCTCTCTATACCTCCTTAAGAAACTATAAACAACATCAAAACAAGAGATCAGTGCATAGCACTGTAATTGAGAATTGCACCCTTATCCAAATTATTATTGATTTCTTACTCATAATTATTGAGCCACTTTTTGAATCTGATGTTATCTGTCATACTTTTTGATTGCATAGCTAACAGTTTATTTTTTAAAGCTATTGTTTTACTTATTAGATAAGTTGGATAATTTTGATCTGAGTGGCTGTGTTGAAAATCATTACTCAAGAGATCCCAGAGGTGTTTTTGGAAAGGAGAGTCTCTCTCTCTCTCTCTCTCTCTCTCTCTCTCTCTCTCTCTCCTTGGTGTTCCTTTAATTGAATTGAATATACTGCCAACCTAATCAATTTTTAAGTTTGGCTCTATGCCTTATATAATATATGCGAAATTGCTTATTTTAAGCCTTTGTCTGTAGAATGGGAATGTTTATATGTACTTTGAAAAGCTGTGGAAAAAACAAAAATATTTAAGTTAATTTCTAATTTATTAACAGTGATGATAAGAATTTGCCACATTTTTCGTTTCTACCTTGAATTTTTATAAAGCTTTAATTTGTTATTTTTATAAAGCTTTTTTAAGCTTTTAGTTTTTATTCCTAACAAAGGACTTTTCTCCCTTCTTTTTTTAATTTGTGTCATATCCCTTTAATTGACACAAGGGTATCCTGGGGAAAAGGTGGGCTTTTGAGTGTCACAGAACTCACTGAATGCCATCTTATTTATTTATTTATTTTTTTTACCTTAGATTACCCCATTGTCTCATTTCTGATGTAGGGTATAAGAGCAAAACTAATTTTTCCTCTACTCTTCTGAGTTCATGGATGAAAGCCACGTGATAAAAGACAGGTCAATAAGGGAAAAGCAGAAGTTTATTAAGACATACATATACGTAATTATACCTGGGCAATACCCAGGGAAAAATGAGTAACTTCCTGAGGGGGCTAATTCAGTATTCAGTACCATCTGATTAGAGAAGTTTGAGGGATGTAGGCCTCACAGAGGTGTAAGAGTCTAGGGAAGGCTATCCAAGATGGGCCACTTTGACATGAAGATTATTTTGAGTTAAAAGTAATCAAAACCCAGCAGATGCAGGAAAAGCTCTCTGCCTCCCCCTCAACTGCCTAAATTTACATTGGAAAGGAGAGCCTGTACCAGAAAGAGAGCTATTAATGGAGACTCCCCTTTGCCTGGGAACGTTATCTGCATAACAGGACAACCTTATTTTTCCAAACATCTCTTTTCACCTTCTTGCTAATAAGCTTTCTCCTCTATGTGTCTTCAGACCCTGCCTCTCTCCTTAGCTCATATAAGCTCATGTTGCCTCATTACCTTTGGAATTTCATGTCTGTGTGAATTCCTGGTACGTAGACCCATTACGTTTGATTTTTTTCTGTTCATCTGTCTCATGTCAGTTTCATTCTAAATCCAGCTAGAAGGACCACAGGGCAAAGGAAGAGTGAATGACTTTTAGGATAGATGAATGGGCCATTAGAAAAATAGTTGGGAGGTGTGATAGTTTGTGACAAAGTTTGTTTGGGTGTGGTGTCTGTTTTTCATGTCCTCTCTTGTGATAATGGTCAGTCTTCCCTGGTTCACAGAACTCCCCAGGAGGCACAGTGAGTTTCTTCTGGAGAATCTGTCTTTAGGTAGATAACTGAGTTCAGAGAAAGCCTCTCCCTGCATTTGCTGTTTTTCATGGGCCTACAGCTCAAAATAATTAGTATTCCAAAGCAGCATATTTCAGAGTGAGATGTCCTAAACTCCTACAGTCGTATTTTAGGGTGGCATATTCTGCTACCCTTCAAGGGTTTGTTTTAATTATCTCAGGAGATTCTTATGAGGCTTAAATAAGATACCCTCTGGAATGGCACTTTTACCACTGTTTCCTCCATCACCAGAAACCAACATTAATATACTTACCGTTTGTCAGGCTTTCTGTTTTGTGTTTTACTTGGAGAGGCTTGTTAAATTCTGTAGATACTCATTTTACATGTATGGAAACTGAGCTTTAAGAAGAATCAGCACCTCAAGATCACACAGCTAGTACATATTATACCTAAGGATTTCAGTTCTTTTTTAAACATCTTTTTTTACAATTTATGACACTTTCATTACAAACTAATTTGAGTGTACGTTTTTTTAATGTTTTTAAATTTATTTTGAGAGAGAAAGAGCATACAAGTGGGGCAGAGGCAGAGAGAGAGAGGGAAAGAGAGAATTGGAAGCAGGCTCTGTGCTGTCAGCGCAAAGCCCAATGCAGGGCTCAATCTCATGAACCGTGAAATCATGACCAGAGCTGAAACCAAGAGTAAGACACTTAACCGACCCAGCCACCCAGGTACCCCTGAGTGTATTTTTTTTAATGTTTATTTATTTTTGACAGAGACAGAGACAGAATGCGAGTGGGTTAGGGGCAGAGAGAGAGGGAGACACAGAAGCAGAAGCAGGCTCCAGGCTCTGAGCTGTCAGCACAGAGCCCGACGCGGGGCTCGAACTCATGAGATCATGACCTGAGCCAAAGTCGGATGCTCAACCGACTGAGCCACCCAGGCGCCTCCCCCCCCCCCGCCCCCACCCCGAGTGTATTTTAATGATTGAATATTCTTGAATTAATCATTAACCTGTCCATGCAAAAGTTATTTAATGATTCCTATTTCTATGTGCTTTTTTTTTTTCCTTGCACAAAAGCATGAAGACATTAAGAAAGCTGTCATGAGACTATCATAATAATATTAAGGGGAATAGAATCAGACTAATTCCATTTATATCATGTTAACCAGCCTGCATTTGTGATCCATCTACTTTGGCACACAAGCTGCTTGTTGGATTGTGCTGGTAGAGATAACCCTTAATTCCTGTGTCTCCTGTTTGTGAATCATTTCATTAAACAAAAGCCTTTGAGTCTTCTTTTGTTGCCAAGAACAAATGGTTAGATTTTAGGAACTGTAGCTACTTTTGTTATTCACAAATTCCATAGCCTTTCAAAATTTATCATTCACATTCTCAGCTCTGCACACAATCAGTCATTATGTCAGCAGCTGCCCAGGGAGCCTCACTTCAATTCACTCAGCCAAATAATAACCATCAGGACATTGCTACATTAAAAATAATAATAAAATTAAATCCTTAAATAGCAGAGTTCTTTACCTCTGTAGTTAAAAATTAATTACTTCTATTTAGCAGAAATCCCATTGTACATTTTGACAGGGAGAGAAAAGCAATATCTGTGCTGAAAATTAAATTGATTAGATTGATATGTTTTAAAAATAGAAAAGGTTATAAAAGGTTCCATTTCCAAATAAATGACTTCAAAGGATTTATTGCAGGCTACCATAACTTAATCAGATGTCAGCTTTTGTTTTTGTAGTTCAGTGAGTGAGCAGTCAAAACTCTGTGACTATTTGAAGAATTATTAATTTTTAAATAATTTTAATGCACAGAATTAGCATGAGTCTTTTCTACATTGGAAGCAATAAGCACATTGCCACATTGAACCTTTAGCCAGCTCTCAAATATGTAATACAGTATATTTGTGATTAAATTAGAAAATAATATTTTAAGTTACAAGTTGAGTGTTCCCCTCCACCCTGCTCCCACACCTTGTCTTTCGTTCCCTCCCCCCCTTTTTCTATGGCGTTCCATGGCACATCACTGTTCAGAACATTGAAATAACACTCTACATGTTGCAATCAAAGCATAAATATAAATATTAGTTTGTACAGCATCATCGTGAGCCTGTGTCAGGGACACTTTCATAGAACTCATTTGTGTAGTGTCAGGTTCTCATTATCTTAAATGCCCTTGATCATGTTCTTTTCTACTGATGTCTTAAATGAAAGCCCATGTTTTTGTCTGCATCTTCACTTAATTTCCTTCTCATTCCAAAAATAAAGGAAATGAGATGAAATGCTGACTCAGGTTGTCAGTTTGCTGGCAATTTTCTTTTAAGTCACATATGGAATTAGAGGCATCAATCTATGCACAATGATGCCACCTTCTGCTGAACACTTGACATCTTTGAAAAGATTTGCTTTACTTTTGGAGTATGGACTTGAACAAATGAGGAGCTTTATATGAATTTGAATTCAGCTTTGACTAGATGAAAAAAGATGCATACATGAACTGACCTGAAGGCTCCTTTTCTTTTTCTTTGATGTACATGAGGGCTATTGTTAAGAATCTGGATAATCCTCTTACAGGTTTATGTTTTATATTTTCTCAGTTGTTGACAAAAGCTTAATAATTAACAATTCCCTGTTCATTAGCAAATCCAAAATAATAGAGATAATTTCTTAAAAGCTTACCAAGAATATTAAGTTGATAGTAGAAAATGTATATGGTATCCTTTATTATTATTATTATTATTATTATTATTAACTTTAGAGTTTTCAATTGTGTTATTTAACATCAAATATTGTGATCCAGGTTTCTTTTTTCAGACAAGCATAGCAGAATGCTGAAAAGTAGATTTTTTTCATAGATTTAAGAATATATTTAGCTTACATTTATTAATAATGGATAGGTCATACTATTTTATTATGTTTATATTAATGAAAGGAAAAAATGTAGTTGAAATTTATCAACTTCTTAAAAGTCATATTCACTGAGTAACTCATTCTCATATACAATGGCTGTGTTCTATCTCGATGTGATCCCATCTTACTGGTGTCATGGCCTTCATTCGGTGTTTCAATGAAAATGTTTCTAAAGGGTTACTAAGATTTTGCATATACTTTAAAATCTGCCAAACAACTGTACATGCTCTAAATGCATAAAACTTCCAAACATATCTGATACAGGATTAATATGAAACTGGAATGGGCCAGCTTAATGAATGCCAAGCTTAATGTACAATCTATTCTTTGAATAAATCATACAGGAAAATTGCAGAGTGTGTAAATTACATAGCCATCATAAATCAATATCCTTTAGATTGCTCTGCCTTAGATAAGGGGTAGCAATGCTGAGGCCATGACATCCTTGAAAGTGGATGAGAGGAAAGCAGTTAAAGTGAGAGAGGAACACCCATTAAGGAAAGGAAATGCTCAGAAAATTATTATAAAAGTTGAGTACACAAATTACACATCCCTGGGCAGTGGTTATTTTATGCAGAGTACATGGATGAATGAGAAGGTTCATGCTGGTTTTTAACATTGACTGTTGCAGAACTAAGTTAAGATGTTTGAACTGTTCCTGCAAATTGACCTTAGTGCTTAAGAACGAGTTCTGTAAATCCTAGCATTGTTAGAGCCATTTCTTAAAAGAGAGTTTGAACTCACTGATGAAGATGTGCATCATGGTCTCTGTTCTAATCTCTACTTGGTATAAGAAAGTTAACTTTCAAGGAGGGCACTGGTAATCTCTTAACTATTGCACTATGGATCATTTCATTGTTTTATTATAAAAACAGGTCTTGCCGTCCATTTTACATGTGTATTGGCTAAAGGAAAAATACTAGCTAGCAATAAAAAGATCGTGAATTTAAAACAAGGCTTTTGAAAATACCGTCTACACTGGCAGAACAAGTTTTGTGTCGAGAAGTGAACACTTTTTAAAAAGCCTTTCACAGGATCATATGAACTGCCAGGAAGTTTTGCCAAACAGATTTTAAGGGGGAAATCAGGCTATCCTAACTGTCCAAATGTTTTCTCACGTTTCAAACAAGCAGCTGCTGGGAGTTCCTGCCAGTAGTAAACCTTTCAGGCCGACTGTGGGCAGCTGCCAATCTTGTGTCAATATTTTAAATTCACTTACAACCATCCGAGCTGGTGTAAAAATTTCTCTTTCTCCCCAAAGGGCCAACAGATAACTGTTTGTTGCTCTTCCTGGTTTTACTCCCCTAGTGGTGAAATAACCAAAGCAGCAATTTTGGTAGAGAAAGAGAGATTTCTTTGAGTATTAGGAGTAAGAACAAATCTCATTCTGTCTGTTGGTGAGGACAAATCTGCAATAATAAAACCAATAACAACGATGGGAGAAATGTAACAAAATGTTATCTATGACCAGTTCAGCAGATACCCAGGTAATGAATTTATTTATTTAGTGGTTATCGCTAGAGTGTGTGTGTGCATGTGTGTGTGTTTTGTCTGAAAGAAGGAAAGTCCAGAATTTGACCTTCAGAAACATGCAGATCAAGATTGGCAACGGCACGAAATAAATGCCTGGAAATGAGTTTGAAGGTAGTTATTAAACGCTGGAGAATAATTATCTGCTTGAGTCTTAGATTACATTATAAAGATTATATCATGATCCGTGCTCTAAAGAAATTTTCTTTGAGGTACTTGAGACTCACCAGTGCATAGTATTACTGCAGACGTAAATTGAGAGGAAACAATTGGCGGAAGGTTGTGCCTGAGACCACATTGGAGGAGTCTGCCTTTCCTGCCATAGGGGGATTTTATTTCAAAGCTGATAATAGGTAATCGTGGGGAAAGAACGACGAGGGGAAGCGCTGAAGGTATAGTAAGATGAGGGCGATGCGCTAAGAGCCACTCGTTTGTTGGGAGAGTGAGAATTTGCCCCGAGCTAAAGATAGTACAGTGGAGGCTACTTGCTTAGTGGAAGCAGGTGTTTCAAAATCTGTCTGGTCGTTGCGTGTTTTTATCTAACAAATAGGTATTGGGAATTTTTAGTAAAATTTGAACAATATGTGGAACTGGGCATCATTGACTTCTGTTTTGAACAGTCACTGTCTCTCTTGTTCTTCTTTTTAAAAAATTTTTGTTGAGTGCTGGAAACAAATTCCTCCAGTCATGGATATTAAAAAAAAAATTTTTAATGTTTATTTATTTTTGAGAGAGGGAGAGAGACAGAGTGCAAGCGGGGGAGGGGAGGGGAAGGGAAGGGAGAGAGGCAGACACAGAATCCAAAGCAGGCTCCAGGCTCTGAGCTGGCAGCAGAGACCCAGGTGGGGCTTGAACCCATGAACTGTGAGATCATGACCTGAGCCCACGCCAGATAACCGACTGCGCCACCCAGGTGCCCTCAGAGGGCACCAGAGGTTTAATTTCACCTCTAAAGTATGGTGGATTTTTTTATTATTCAGGTTCCACAACTTAATATATATCATAATGCATATTCATATTTTTAAAATACCATTAAAAATCCTAATTCGTTATTTATGTTAGATTATGACATAGACCTACAAGGTAATGTGATTTTTAAAACCAAACTTTCAGAATTAGTGCAATTAATGCAAATAAGACCATCTTTTAAAGTAGTCATTTTGGAAAACTACACATTCTAGTGGTGAGGATATTGCTGAATCATTTTTGAAACTTCTCACTGGAATTATCTTTATAATCAGTAATGGATAAGAAGGTAAGTACTACTGTTTTGCAAAAAACTGCATGAACTATTTCTTCCTATCACTTCACACACCTGGCTTGGCTCAAAATGCATTTTGACTTTCCAAAAAAATAAAATTCACTCCCAAGAGACTGCAGTATACTATTAAATATGGTATAGATCTCATCGGTATCCCAAAACATTAGTGATTAATGAATGTGAAAATGAGTTCTAACAGAAATGCTGAATTCAAAGAGGAGTCCCAATGTATCTCTTTTTAAATTAATAAAAAAATTGCTGCACATAAATTTTTTAAAGGCAACGTATAAAAGGAATCATATTCCTTGGTATGTATACATGCTAATAAACTTTTTAAAATAAGTTAGATTAGTTTATAATATAAACTCGTGTTATTTTCCAGATTTGTAACTTTTCAGTATGGAGATAACACACCGAACATTTGCTTCTTGGGAGAATAGCTTAGATACTAACTGCGTAGTAGACTGTCAGAGCCTGGGAGATGGAATGCCTTCTTCAAAAGCCCAGCTTTAGCTTTTCCTAGCTGTGTGGTCTTAAGGGGAAAACAAGGCATCTCATTTTCCTGTAACTCAGTTTCCTCATCTGTAAATCGGTGTTGAGGTGCATAGGTGGCTCAGTCAGTCAAACAGCCAACTCTGGATTTCTGCTCAGGTCATCATGTCATGACCCATGGTGGGTTCTGTGCTGACAGTGCGGAGTCTGCTTGGGATTCTCTTCTCTCCCTCTTTCTCTGCCCCTCCCTTTCCCTCTTCCTCTCTCTCACAAAATAAATAAATTTAAAAAATAATAGTGTCTTTCTTATAGATTGTTTTAGAAATTAATAATTTAGTACATGTGAAGTACTTAGAACAGTACCTTGCACATGGAAGATGTTACCTAAGTGTCAACAGTCAGTAAGGAGATACTGATAGATTTGAATATATCCAATCTTTCTTCCTCTCTAGTGAATATAATATTAAATGGTCCTGTGATTTTCACCTGAAAGTAGGTGTGACATAAACTGATTATGGGAAAGTACTGTTACAGGACTGACTCTATCATTTTCTTTGATTGATTGCTTGGAGTTTTATACTTTTATACTAAAGACCAATTAATTAGATGTATATTCCTTTTGCAGTTCAGGTGGCAGTAATAAGTGTCTCAAACGTGGGATTTTTAAAGTTAGTACAGCTTTCTTTCTCAGGGTTTTGAAATAAATGATTGTTTTACACAAAATGTTTATTAAGAGAGAGAAAGTGAGTGGGGGAGCGACAGAGAGAGAGGGAGAGAGGGAGAGAGAGAGAATCCCAAGTGGGCTCCTCGCTGACAGCACAGAGCCTGATGCAGAGCTCGAACTCATGAACTGTGAGATCATGACCTGAGCTGAAATCAAGAGTCGGATGCTTAACTGACTGAGCCACCCAGGCGCCCCAGAAATAAGTGATTCTTAAACATCATGGTGAATTTTATGAATGGTTCCACAGACTACTTTGTATCTATCGTTTGTTTTCCTCATTTAATTCAATAAATACTAAAGAATGCACACTAGTTTTGGATGGTTACATAAACTATGCATCCAACAACAACAAAAAAAGACATACTAAACCTTGCGGAAATCACAACATAAAGACATGTATTTAAACACAACACAGACTCTTTGCACTCTTCCCGTCATTATGTTCAGCATTAGTAGATGATAATCGATAGGATGTTTTTTCAAGGGTGTGAACACGTTGGTTCTGTGCCTGGGGTCGCAGCTGTGGCTGCTGTGCACAGATGTGACAGTCTCTCCAGGTAATTGAGAGCTACAATGTTGTTTGTGGAGTGCTGCTGATAATTGTAGAATGTAGCCCTCCTACTTTGCTCTTCTGCTGCATTTGCAGTAGTAAAGACTCCGTTGTGTGACTGGGTTTGCCTTCAGGTAATCGACTCCATCCTTGTTTCTCATTTTGTAGGGAAATACATTTGATTTTAATCCAACAGTTGTGCAACTCTCAAGGGAACACGCAGTGTATTATTGAGATGGAATCCTCTCTGCGCACTCCAGGTCATGACGGTTCCAGCTTCTTTGTTCGTATTACCGGATAAAGCGATTGAGTACCCCACTCTGCCTTTGGATTATGCCATTGAAAAACCAACTGTTAAATGGCAACAAAGCAGTGAGGAGGCCCTTTAAAAAACAGAAAAAGTTCTGTTAAGCTTTATACCTGAGGTGTTTTACTTAGTGTATTCCCACTCAGTTTTATAGCATATGAATATTTTTTAGCTTCTGTATGCTTATTATCCCTTTATTATTTTGTTTGTTGTTATAATTTTCAGATTTTCCTTTAGGAGAAGTTAATTGTGTGTATTATGCGTGTGCCGTGTGTGTATGTGTGGCTTTCTTATAATAACGTGTGTCTGTGGTTTTCGTTGTGTCGGTTTTAATCAGCTCCAAAGGGCCTTGGTGTAACTTCTCCTGGGTGCCTTCTCATTGATTTAAATCTCATTAATGAGTATTGCTAATACAGTGACTGCTTACGGAAATCCCAGAACGTTATGAACCTTTGACTAGGAAGGTCCTTCCCAGCTTAAGAGAAGAATCATGATCTGCCAGTCCTAGAAAGGAATCACGTTTGATAATGTAGCACACTGGTGGTAACTCCTGAGTCTTTGCATACTACTGCTCAAATTTAGCAAAGAAAGAGTTCTGGGTTATATTTATAAGTCACTAAATTATGAGACAGGATTGAATTATTCAATTATGAAGATAAGATTGTATTGTTCAAAATTTTAAAAAGCTAGTGTTCCTAGCAATCTTAAACCTTGCGCCTTGCATAAACCATTTGTAAGAATAATTTAAGGCTCTTAATTCGTTGAAACAACAGATGCTGTAAATGATTTTTTTCAACCATTTTACTTTGTCTATAATAAACAAGATATACTTTTGTTAGAATACTTCAGTTTTGAGTATCTTCCTTTGAAAAATGAGTTTTAGGCTACATTTGGGCTTTCAGTCTTAGGACATATATATATTAGAATTTCTACATTATTATATCCTAAGAGGACTTAAGTAGCATCTTGTATCTCTTCTAAGGAGAGTTTCAATTTGAAGTACCAAGAACAATGTTACATATGGTATTTTAAAATGGGTTACAGTATCAGTGAGATTTCTGTTTTCATGAGTATGGATAGTTGATGGAGGAAAACACTAGATTTGGGAGGGGCCAGGGCAAACTTTTTCTAGATGGTTAGTTTTTATTCAATTTTAGTGACTGTTGCCTTGAGGAAATGTAGATTCACTCTTACCAGGTCTTCTGATTTTTAAAGAGAAGTAGGATATTTAGGTTTCCCTGTGATCTTTACTAGTTTTTAAATGTTGCCTACTGTTTCAAACTTTTTTTCTGTGATTATTTAGTAACCGTTCCTGGAAAGAAGATGGACAGTATCTTTTCATAAAGTCTTTTGTTTTTCTAATTCTCAGATTAGCTTGAGTTTAAAAACATTGAGACTTGATTAAAATAAAATAATATGTATACCTCTTAAATGTTCTTTTCAATCATTATTGACAGTTACATACAACTGTGTAGGTAGCACCTAAAACACAATTTATAACATTCTCAGGATGCCAGGGGGCTCATGATTTCACAGTTTGGAAGTTCAAGCCCTGCATCAATCTCTGTGCCGACAGCGCGGAGCCTGCTTGGGGTTCTCTCTCTCCCTTTCTCTGCCCCCCCCCCCCAAAATAAACTTAAAAGATAAAATTCTAGAAAATGGGGGAAAAAGAAAAGTATGGAAAATTCACTGGAAAAGGGCACTTAGGAAACATTCAGGGGAGTTGAGAATGTTCTTTTTTTTTTTTTTTTTATGTTTATTTATTTTTGAGAGTGACAGAGACAGATCATGACCTGAACTGAAATCAAGAGTTGGACACTGAACTGACTGAGCCACCCAGGTGCCCCTAGAACTTTTTATTTTATTTTATTTTATTTTATTTTATTTTATTTTATTTTATTTATTTTTAAATGTTTTTTGATGTTTATTTGCTTTTGAGAGAGACAGAGACAGAATGTGAGTAGGTTGGGGCAGAGAGACAGGGAGGCACAGAATCTGAAGCAGGCTGCAGGCTCCGAGCTGTCAGCACAGCCCCATGCGGGGCTCGAACTCACAAGCTGTGAGATCATGACCTGAGCCAAAGTCGGACGCTCAACCAACTGAGCCACCCAGGTGCCCCTAGAACTTTATTTTAAAGGGTATCTGCCTTTATAACAGATAAAGCCCAAAGGCTACAATTTCTATTGTTAGTCTCTTGCTATAAAGCAAAAAAAAAAAAAAAAAAAAAAAAGAACTCATTCTTTTGGTCAAGTGAAGGAGGAAAGGGAAATAATATTTATTTAACACTAATCCTGTACTAACCACTTCATATCCATTATTAAATTGCCATATACAAAAAATCTGCAGTTTCTAAAGCATCATTTTTTACATGCAGGAACTGAGGCTCATAATGAAACAATGACTTTACCCAATGTCTAACAATTAGTGGGCAAGATGAGAATGAAAAACCAGAATCATGGTTTTAAAGATTATTTTTCTACTTTTCTATTTTTCCATAAGCCTGGAAATGTAGTTTTTGAAAATTAATATGATAATAAAATGGTTATGTATAAGATTACCCTATGATGCTGACAATATCTAAAAGGTGTAAACCATTTATTAATTGCCTAACACCATTCTGAGATATTATTTTCAACATTACCTTCAAATTTATGAGGTAATATTGTCATCCCTATTTCACAGATCAGGAAACTAGGGATTAGAGATAGTAAGTGACTTGCCCAAATTCACATATCCAGTGAATCTTGGAGGTGGAATTTAAACAGTGGTCTTTAAAGACTGAGCTCTTTGTAAAACTATTTTACTTGTTTTATTTTTATGTTTTAATGCTACTAATTTTTATTTTGACAAAACTATTTTTGATGAGTTACTCATTTTATAACAAATAAGTTTATGAATTACAGATATCGATGAATAAGGAATATGACAATGCAAATAATATAGATGTTCATAAAACTATGGGAACAATGTGGATGAAAGGATATATATTTTTATATAAACATAATATTTTTTTAAAGAATCAGAGTACAATTCAGATATATAACATACTGTACTGAAAAGTGAGTTCTATAGTCCAGACACTGGATAATTAGCAATTTAATTTTTTATCCCATTGGTGGAGTGTTTAGTACAAATTAATTGTACCCTTCTGTTTCATTCCTGAATTAATTAGAAATTAAGATCAAACTGTTACTTTTAGAATCATCAAAGCTAATTTAAATAATGTGGATTCAATGAAAAAGCAAGTTTTCCAGCTACATCCCCCCAAACTGGTCTTACCTACCTATTTGTAGAGTCAGAAGCTGGAGAATCTAGATCTCCCTGAAAGCTAGCATAACAAGGCTTGTTCTAATGAATTTGGAGTGGGAAGGAAAAGATACTCCTGGGCGTGCAGGTCTGTGCAAAAGGGAAAGGGCCCAGAAAAACGGAGAGGACCCTGGCATATGAACTCTGCTCTAGTTGAGTACGATTCACTGAAAACTAGCTTTGTACCAGTTTTTCCACTCCTTTTCGGGGAACAACTATGGGATAGAGAGAGCAGGATCTCCTCTCTGACCTGCTCCTAAGTATGGAAAGATTATGGCAGAGCACCAGCACTGCCCAAGAAGGTGTCATAAGAAGGAGAGAGAAAGGGGCTCATCTGTGTTCATTGCTGCTTATGGCTTTCATATACCTTGAGGTTTCAGTGAAAGTGACCTTAGTGTGTTTGCATATTTATGCTCTAGAATTTTAAAGACTTCGACAGGGGACACAACTCTGCTTAACCCATTCACTCACTTAAGACTGCTGCTGCTAGTGTGTGAATTCAACCTGGCACCATAACTGCATTTGAGATTCACAATAAAATAAAAACCATTAGTGAAGGCATCAGTCAGTAATAAAAATAAGGTCTGCAAAACTTGTACTTTAATTAAAAATGGAGGCTGTTGAAAATGAGAGATTAATGGAGTCATAAAGTAGAAAAATGAAAATGCATATGTAAAACTCAATGGAATAATAGTTCTGAACATTTGCCTTGTCTTAAAAGTGTGTCTGAAATCTTACTCTCATCATTAAATTACAGTTCTGAAGGTCATGAAGCCAAGGAAGGAGAAATTTGCACAATCAACATTATTTAATTGATAAGAGTATTATAGTTTACTGTCTTATAGTGGAAAGCAATACCATTTTCCCTTTCCATTTTATGTTTCCTTTCTTTATAATAAAGTAAAATATTCTTCTGTTATACTTTTGCTGCATATGTAGACACAAGAATACTCCTTCAGAAAATTTCAAGAGATCAGAATTTATTTTGAGTCATGAAAATGCAAAGCTTTAAATGTTGCTCATTTCTAATTGATTTTCTAGAGGGGGGAAAATATGGAGGAAGAAAGGAACTCATCTCTGTCGATTATTTTTGTGGAAACCTTTTTGAATTCAGTAAAGTAAGACAGTTTGGTCTGCTATGTGGTTCAGTATCTCAGGTCAGCACATCTGGTACTCTAATTTGGTCCTGCTACCGTTTTATAGTGGGGACTTAAGTCAAATCATTTACCCCCCTCCCCTTTTGCATCTACAGATTAAAATATGGAAGAGTCACTGCTGGGATGTGTTACTAGCATCTTATCTACTCATTGTCTATGTGTGTAGATTAGCAAGAGATTTGCTTCCACCATAACAGTTCCATATTGCGATGTAGCAGTGATCATTTATCGTGCTAAAAAATTTCATCCTTCTGTACACAATTTTCTTAATAAATCATGTACACACAGCAATGTCTTTAGATAAGAATGATAACCTCATGCCTTAAAGAGGTTTGAAGGAAAGGGAAGATAGGTTGCTGGTAATTCCCTTAGTTCAGAGTATTGCTTTTTTAGGCATTTCTGCCATTGGACCCACAATAGATGGACATTCTCCACAGAAACCTCACTACCACAGTCTTCCACATCCCAAAATGAAAGATCTGATTTGGTTGTCCCATAAATCATCTTTTCAAGAAAGCAAGCTGTTCTTGCAATATGATGGCAGATGGAGCAGCTTTTTACCAGTGGGGGGTTTTGTTCTTTGCTGCCAAGGATATTGAGGAAAGAAAGAATTATGCTAATTTCTCTGTTTTTCTCCTTTGCAAGCAACTTTACATATATCAGGAACTCATTTTGGGATCTGAATTATTATTTTTTGGCATTTGGCACAAATTGTGTGCTGAATGTATATATACTGTTTAACCTTTAAATGTTAGATATGAATGCAATATACTGTTAAAGGGTCTTCTGCTTATTGAATTTCAAAAAGTCATGGGAAGGTTAAGGTCTAGAAAACATTCTAGGTAGTCTCACTGCCCAGTTTCTAAGATCATGTGCAGATTATGAGAGCTCTTAGAAAAGTAGAGACCTCCTTTCTCTTGGATAAAACGTAATAAATAGAAAAAAGTTTTTAAAAATGGGCCAACTCTTATTCCAATTAACCATTCGAAGATAATTTATTAAATGACCAGGCTTATGGAAGAATAGAGTGCTGAGGCTCTTTGTAAACTATACCAACAGTGTTGGCTTCTGTACAGATAGTTTTTCCATCTCTCCTGACTATACGACGGCTGCTTAGATGAAGAATCTGCTTTCTCTTTATGAAGAATACCGATTTTCCATTCTTTGCCAAGGGCATGGGTTATTCCAGGGTGTAGTCAAGTGAACAATCCATCAGGACATATAATTATATCCTTCACTTTGGTGCCTTCAAAGAGAATATCTTGTGAGAATTATTAGTTTTCTCAAGCAGTCACACATGTATTGAAATTGCAAGATCAAATCCAAAATCCTTTGAGCTTTTTTGGAATAAAGATAGCATGTGAAAATGATGAGCATCCTCATTACAATTACTACTTTCTAAGAAATGCTTTTTCCATGCCCTCTAAGATCAGCTTATTTTTTTTTAAGACTTCCTTTGTTCCCTTTTCTTTCATCTGCTGCTTTTTACTTGTCCCACTTCAGGGGAAGATAATTGAATCACCTCAGGCTGAGTGCTTGTGGACCCTACAAATTTAATGCCTCTAAATAAATTATGCATGTTCCACAGGAGTTAGAAAGAGTGGAATGGGTATATTCTAGTCCAGGTTGTGACTTCAGATGAATAGTTAATATCTTAGCTGTCTTGTATTATTTTGATAGAGAAAGGATAAAGGATATCCAGATCTTAAGTAAGGACATTCTACTTTGTGCCAAATTTCAACTTTAGGTACATTTTCTGTTTTCTGAGCTTCTTACCCTGTTGAATGATGCTGACAAAAACAAAACAAAACAAAACACAAAAACAATAAACAAAAACAAAACGAAAAAACAGCTACTATTTCTAGGGTATTATTCAGGATAATGTAGGATATATTGCAGTTAAAAACAAAAGTTTTGATGCAATAAAGATTTGTTTCTTGCTTCTAACTGATACGTATCAGGAGATTTTCTTGGGTTACTTCTTCCGTAAATCAAGATTTGTAGACCCAGTTTGCTTCCATTTTGTTGTTATTCCTTCTGGAATATATGACTCCTAATCTCACTGTGGTAGTACAAAAAGAGCTAGAAGACCAGAAGCTGTATTTTAAGGGCCATCTCTGCCCACAGTTTATAATGTGGTGAATGAGCTCCATTGTCTGCCCATAGTTAACGCTCCCATCAACTCATTTAACAAAACCTATGCTTTTGCCCTGAGAGCTACTTTCAAACCATATTATGCACACCTAGATACTTTAGGTTTCTTAGTGCTCATAAAACATTAGCAGAAATCTAGAAAGAGAACAAAGCTAAAAGAATGACACTATCAGACTTCAAGATTTACTATAAAAACTGCAGTAATTGAGACAGTATGGTAATGGTGGAAGAATAGATAATTTTTTTGTTAAAAGATAATGGAACAGAAAAGAGTCCAGATGTATACCTTCACAAATAAGATCAACTCATGGTCGACAAAGGAGCAAAGGCAACTTAGTGAAGAAAGAGTCTTTTCAACAAATGGTATCGCAACAACTGGCTATCCACATGCAAAACGTACGAAGCAAGAAACACGTTCATCTTTCACACAAAATTAACTCAGTAAATGGATCAAAGACCTAATGCAAAACTCAAAACTGTAAAACTCCTAGAAGACGATGTAGGATAAAGTCTAAGTAAACTTGAGTTTGGTGAAGACTTTTTATACAACAACTAAGACACCATCTGTGAAAGAAAGCACTGGTAAATAGGACTTCATTAAAATTAAAAACTTCTGCTCTGTGAAAGAGACTGTTAAGAGGAATGAAAAGAGAAGTCATTATCTTGGAGAAAATCTACAAAACACCGATCTGATGAAAGATTGGTATCCAGTGTATACAAACAATTCTTAAAGGACATAGGAAGAAAAAACAATGCACTTAAAAAGTGGGCAAAGGATCTGAACAGATAACTTACAAAGGAAGATATGCAGATGGCAAAGAAGCATGTGAAAATAGGCACAGCATCGTTGGTCATTAGAAAATGGTAAACGAAAGCAATGAGATACCACCACATAGTTCCTAGCATGATTAAAATCCAAAGCACTGCCGCCAGACAATGTTGGCAAGGGTATGGAGCAACCGGAACCCCCATTCATTGCTAGTGAGAATGCATAATGATATAGCCACTTTGGAAGACAGTAGGGCAGGCTTTGTTTCTGTTTTTAAGGGGTTTATTTTTTTAAAGTTTTATTTATTTACATTTAATAATCTCTACACCCAACCTGGGGCTCAAATTCAGGACCCTATGATCAAGAGTCTCATGCTCTTCCAGCTGAGCCAGCCAGGCACCCCGGTATGGCAGTTTTTTAAAAATAATACTCTTGGGGTGCCTGGGTGCGTCAGTCAGTTATGCATCCAACTTTGACTCAGGTCATGATCTCATGGTTCGTGAGTTGGAGCCCCGCGTCAGGCTCTGTGCTGACAACTCAGAACCTGGACCCTGTTTCGGATTCTGTTTCGGATTCTCTGCCCCTCCCCCGCTTGCTGTCTGTCTCTGTCTCTCTTTCTCTCTCTCTCTCTCAAAAATAAACAAATATTAAATATAAATATAAAAACAATACTCTTACATATGATTTAGCAATGATGCTCGTTGGTATTTATCCAAATGAGTTGAAAACATAGGTCTACATAAAAATCGGTAAATGAAGATTTATAGGAACTTCGTTTGTAACTGCCAAAACTTGGAAGATATCCTTTGTTAGGTGCATGGATGCACAAACTGTGGTATATCCAGACAATAGTATATTATTCTGTTATTCATAGATAAAAAGAAATGAGCTATCAGGGCATTAAAAGACATGGGGGGGGTCTTAGATGCATATTTCTCAGTGAAGAAGCTAGTCTGATTCCATACTCTAGATTTCCAACTATGTGATTTTTTTTTTTTTTTTTTGGTGGTGGTGGTGGTGGTTGACATCTTTATTGCCTTGGAAGTAGGGGCAGGTGCCCAGAAGCTCTTGGGTGGGCAGCTGCCTCTGCCATCACAGGCTTCTGGCTGCTCAGGATGGCGCTGAGTCTGCGAATGGCAGCCATGTATAGATCTGGGTAATACTTCTTGCAGATCATAAGCCTTGTGGATCATAAGCCAGGCATTCTTTTTAATGGTCTACTTGTAGGAGGTGGTGGGTTTTCGCCGGCCTCATCTCTACTTCGTGACCACCACTACACCTTTGCTATCTGCCCATTGCAGGAGAAGGGGATGTGAGCCTTCCAGGCTATTGGGCTTGGTGTTGTATGTCTGCATGTACCTCTTGATCAGGAAGCTGGAGCTGTTGCAAAACACCATCCATTGCAGGGGGTCAGACATGGTGGCAGTTCCTCTCACTACCATGGCTGGAGACGGAAAGAGCCCAACTATGTGATATTTTTGCAAAGGGAAAATTTGAGAGATAGTAAGAAGACCAGTGGTTGCCAAGGACTCATGAGAATGGGAGAAGGAGGGAAAGGTGGAACACAGATGGATTGTATGGCAGTGAAGTTGTAGTACAGTGTAATGTTGATATATGTCCCCATAACTTGTTATAACGCATAGAATGCACAGTACACAGAACGAACCGTAATGTGAACTATGGCCTGTATTTAATAATTGATATTTGCTCATTAACTGTAACAAGTATATTACACTAATACAGGATGTACTAGTAGGGGAAACTGCGTGTGTTTTGAGGGATGGGGTGAAGTAGTTATAAGGGAACAGTATAGTTTCTGCTCAATTTTTTTTTTGGTCAACTTCTCTAAAATAAAGTCAACTGGTTAAAAATAATTTAAATACAACAGTCATTTCTCCTTAATCTAACAGGTGAATGTGTCTTTTTCTTTATTGAGCATGAACCCACCCCTAGCACATACTGACTTTGTGTTTTCTGAGCATATCCACCTTTTGCCATGTAGTAACCTCTTGGACACTTTAACTTTTCCACTTGCTGGAGGTGAGGACTTTCATATACTGTTAGTTCGTTGCAAAGTATTAATTTTGCAACAGATTCTAGTTTATTCAAATCCAGTGGTTCTCAACTGGGGACAATTTTGCTTTCCAGAAGATATTTGTCAATGTCTGGAAACATTTCTTGGTTGTTATGGTTGAGGTGGGGAGGCAATGTGTACTGTTGGGATCCAGAAAGAAGAGGTCAGGGATGATGCTAAACATTCTGTAAAGCACAGGGCAGCCTCCCATGGCAAAACAAACAAAAAACAAAAACAAAAACAAAGCAAACAAAAGCATTCACTCCCAAATGTCAGTAGTACAATGGTTAAGAAATTCTGCTTAGCCTTAGCATTTTTCACGCTTTGTTGGAAATGAATATTACCTAATCATCTTCATCACTCATTAATTCAGTCATTGGATACTTATTAGGTAGCTACTATAATAAGAACTTGTAATTAATGTTTTTAAGTGCAAATACATACCTGGGGGCTTGATGCAACCTAGGGTATTAGGGAAGTCTACCTAATAAGTTGAGATTTGAAGGGTATGGGATAGTGAAAGTTGTAAGAGAGGTCTGGGGAAGGTGTGCACAGGGAGGAGTGTTCAAAACAGAGCTAACACTTTCTGAGACTGATCAGAATCAGGTCTGTCTTCTCAAGAGGAGGAACTGATCAGTTTTTACCTCACAGGTAGCTTACAGGTGCCTTGTCCCTGGATTCACACCCTTACTTCTGATTTGATATCCGGTCCATGGTTGACTGTAGACAGTGTTTGATTCTCTACCCCAATTCCAAGACACAGAATTAATAACTGTGCTTTATAGGTCACTCCAAACCACTCAAGGAATCGAGTAAAAGTTCTAAACTAGCCACAAATACCCTTGTGGTGAGCCTCAGGATATTAGGCAAGGGCTCTGTATAAAGCCATTTTCCAGGACGTTAGGGACTGAACCTCCAAAGACAGTGTTAAAAAGTGTTGTTCAATCATGATGAGTACTGACTAATGCATAGGATAGTTGAATCACTATATTGTAAACCTGAAATATATCATACTGTATGTTAACTATACTGGGATTAAAACTTTTAAAAGATAAATAAATTAAAAAGTAATTCAATATAAGCCTAAAAAAAAGTGTAGTTCAGTTAATCCTGAAGGAGGGACTGCGAAGGCAGGGAACCAGGATGGGCTTGGTTGAAGTCTTGGCTATGTAGATTTAACAGGACACTTCCTCTTCTTACCAGCAACTTCTGGAAATCCTGGAAGAAGAGTAAGGACCAAACAACATATAGGAGCCAGACTTGATTGGCTTTATGGGCCTTTTGACTGCTGTTTCCTAAAATGCCATAAAACCATTTTTAGATTGCTCTCAGTAATGTCCTGAAGATGACACTACTTTTTAGCAAGCACACTGTCCAGTGAACTTATAGAATAAGTGTCTTGTTTCTCCCTATTTTCCAGATACATATCATGTGTAAAAATACAGTTCTGAAGTATTATACTTTACTGTTTCATTTGTAGCTATTTATTGAGAGTATCTATTGTGTGTCTGAACTAAGGCACTGAGACATAACAGTAAGTGAAAATTTATCCCTGCTCTCAGGAAATTTAATTCTATTTGGCAGGGGCTGAGGGGTGGGAGGGATGGACTGTGAAAAAAAATTATAAATAGCTTATTGAATAGAATGATTTCAGATAGTGCTAAGTTCAATTAAAATAGTACAAGGTAAAGAAATGTAGAGTGATCTGGGAATGTTCACCTAGGTTTCATTAAGGACTAAGATTTAGAATGAGACCCAAATGATAAGAAGGAAGAAGCCTCTTGAGGAGCTGGAGGGATTGCAAATGCAAGAGCCTTGAAACAAATTTGGTTTACTTCAAAGGGAGAAAAGGCCAAACTGGTTGGCATTTAGTATGGCAGGCCAAGTGGGATAAAATATAAAGTTAGAAAGACTAGGTCTGAATTACGTAGGGTCCTAAAATGCCACAGTTAGAAATTTGGATTTTCTTGTACTTTAAAATAAGTTTAGATAGTTAGAAGAAGGAGGAATGGTAGATCTTACGTTTACATTGTAAAAAATCATTCTGGTTACTACATGGATAATGAACTGGGGATGAGTTGGGGGTAAGAGTAAAAGGCAGGAGATCAATTACAATGCTTTTGCAATTTTCCAGGTGAAAGATAATGGTAAGTTTCTAGAACTGTTGTAGTGAACTATAAAAAAAGTTAGTTTGATTCAGGATATGATTTGGAATTATTCCATTTAGTTCTGTGTCATTTTCATGTTTATAGGACTGTTCATCTTGGGATCATTTTAAATATTTGAGTACATTTTTTGTGAACGTATCAAGTGTCTGATGTATAATGTTGTACCTCCCTTTCTTTCTCCCTCCCTCTCCCCACTGCCCCCTTCCCCCCTCTTTTGAACTATGAAAAGGGAGGTAGACAGTTTTAGGCCATTTCTCTAATGTCTCTTACCCAAGATAAATTTTGTTAAAGATAATTAGCAATTAAATTCCTGATAATACAAAAATTTTAAAGTGTAAATGGATTTATTTTTAAGTGTTTTTATTAAGGTTTTGAGACTTAACTTTTGGGAGTATTTTATTACCTGGAAAAGTATTAAACCCTGAAACTTGTAGAAATGAAAACACTGTTGACTTCTAAATTCCCTTACAACTCTGAAGTGGCGCCTGAGTGCTCAGTCAATTAAATGTCTGACTTTGGCTCAGGTCATAACCTCATGGTTCCTGAGTTTGAGCCCTGTGTGGGGCTCTGTGCTGACAGCTCGGAGCCTGGAGCCTTCTTCAGATTCTGTGTCTCCCTTCCCCCTTCCCCACTTGCTCTCTCTCTCTCTCTCTCTCAAAAATAACTAAACATTTAAAAAAAAATTAATTCCCTTACAGCTCTGAAAACTGTGGTCACTTTCTGGTTGTATGATTGTTTTGTTATCCACCGTGTGGCTTGAACTGGAATGTATGGTTTTTAACCACATTAGTGTATTTCTTAGAGCTAAATTCGAGAGAGGATCTGGCAGACTACTCTAAGCTGCTGGTCCCACTAAAGAAGTAGCAATTATTTTAACTTTTTAAAATATATAGCAGATTTGTGGTGGAACCATTTGCAAGTACACTAGTAGATTGAAGGCACTTTGACCCAAAGATTAATAGGAACCTCGCAAAGGCTTTTGCCGTGTCATTATTCAAAGAGTGGTTAGAGTACATTCATTATGTACTGCCAGGATCCTTAAGGGGTTTATAGGAGGGCTGGAAATGGATCTCTTTACATCAAAAGCTATTAACTTGTTTTTTTCTTCTTGCATAAGGGAGACATTAGTAGGCTTTTCTTTATGCATTGGGTTTGGTACTTTTTTGAAGGGCACAGTAAGTATGAATTGTGAAATGTGAATGCAGATTAGTGGAAAGCGAAGTAGCTTGTTTCCTGGTCATATTTTTTGGTTGCAGAAAGAAAGGCAGAGTGAAGATTGTAGCTTCTCTTCTTATAGAGTATGCAGGGGCTAGATCAGCCACTAACCTGTCACGCTAACAGCGTTAATAGCAAAATATCTTCTGAAAATCGTTTTTCCTCTTCTCCACCCTGACGTAAAACTTTAAAAAGAGAGCTATTATTTGGGGGCATTCTAAAAAGAAGATAAATAGGATATTAGTGAAAATAAATGATTTCTTCAAATTCACTCTACTTTGGAAAAACATTGTTACAAGCAACACTGGACAAGGAGATTCTGGTTTTGCTAATGGGCCAAATTTTTACCATTTCGGAATTCCAATTATCCAGCAGCCAGAGGAACATTGTATTTGCCTTGCTGTCATGTCAAGATTGTTTAGAGGATCAATTGAGATAATGCTCGAGAAGATTTATGACTCATGAAGTAGTGTCATATCATCACAGTGCTCATGATTTGAGCTATCACTCCTTTCCTGAAGAACTCACAACACACACACTGTGTGCTGCAATGTTGTCACTCTCTTCTGTGGAGTTGTCTCCTGCTAGTTCGCAGAATGGCAAAGATGCTCCGAACAGTCTTCAGGTTAAGTGTCATCAGGGAGCTTTGTCAGGATAGCAGCTTTGCACCACCCAATACACTACACCCGTAGGGCACACCACACTCTGACCCCGTTACGACACCTCGAAGATTGTCCAAAGATGAAAACTCCTTCGGTTGAATTTTCCTGGTTGTTTTGCTTGGCAAATTTATTATTCCAGAGAATTGAAAATATTCCAAATAGGATTATTATGTTCACAGTCACAATGCTAGTGAAATCTCCTCTTTACTTAGCAATTACTAGTTATCAGATATTTGGCAGGTTCTATAAATTATTTCTCTAATTTAATTATGATAGCCGTCTTACATTATTATGTTCCTTTTAGTTAAAAGAAAATGGAAACTTTAGAGATATTAAGCAACTTGTCTAGATGACAACTGGTTAAATGGTGTAATTACGAACCAGGCTGCCTGGTTTTAAAACAAGCACGAAACTACCTTACACTTCCTTTCCAAAGTTATTTTTTGGTGAACAATCTAAACAAAATTTTAGATAGAAATGTGGCATTTTTGGAAACTGAAAAAACACCAATCAAGGAAAATGCAATCTTTTAGTTTTGTTTCATTATGGGGAAAGAAAATTTTGGTCCTCTGCAATCACTTGGACTAAATTGCTAAGTAATTTGATAAAAATATGCACAACAATATTTCTTTCTGTTGTACATGTCCAAACTATTTAAAATTTTTCTTTACCTTTTATTCTGTTAAGAATCTTGGGTATTCTTCCATGTTTATACTTAGGTGAGAAAAGGATGGGAATATCTGGCTAATTCTTGAAAATTGACTTTATGCATTTTACTGGTTTAGAAAATTTCCCCCCTCTCCCATAGGTTGCATTTGATGAGCACTTCTGAGCATGCAAAGTGTGTAAAATTTAGAATCAAAGGGTGTGGATTCAATCCCAGTTCACCATTTGTGAGACTCATATATTGAGAATTAGTATATCCCACTGAGTTCAAATTTGGCCATCCATAAAATGAGAGTAACTATTAAATTTTTTTTGTAATGTGTTTGAAAGTGCTTTTTAAACTATCAAATGGTATACAAATGATTTAGTTACATCATTAAGTGATAAACTGCAGATCCCCAGCAATTGCATAGGGTAAGGGGTTCCTGTCGGTATAATTCTCTTAAATTTTAAATATGAATGTACTAAAATATGTGCATGTGCTTTGCAGAATTGTTTCGCCTCTGCTATACAGTGAATTTGGTCCCCTGCTTCAACTAGTGTGTTGAAGCCCTAATCTCGATGTGACTGCATTTGGAGATAGGATTTGTGAAGAAGTAATAAAGGTTAATGAGGCTGTAAGTGTGGGACCCTAATCCTATAGGACAACCGCCCCCATAAGAAGTGAGAGGGACATTAGAGCTCTCTTCTGCATGTGAGGATACAGTGAAAAGTCAGGAAGAGAGTCTCACCAGGAACCAAATTGGCTAGCATCTTAATGGATTTCCCAGCCTCTGGAACTGTGAGAAATATATTTCTGGTTGAGCCACCCAGTCTGTAGTATTTTATTTATGGCAGCCCAAGGCACAGTTTTTGATATACTGATATACCTAAGGATAGTAGTAACAAATAGAACTAGTAGAAAGTCACTAGTAATAAGTTATACACACCTACACACAGAAAGGGAGATTGATTTTTTTTTTTGACAGAGAGGGCGTGTATGCATGAGCAGAGCAAGGGCAGAGAGAGAGGGAGAGAGAGAATCCCAAGCAGGCTCCATACATAGCATGGAGCCTGACATGGGGCTCCATCCCAGAACCAGGACCATGAGATCATGACCTGAGCTGAAATCAAGAGATACCCAGCTGACTGAGCTACCCAGGCATTCCACGGAAATTTATGTTAAGGAATTTACACAGGCTGGAGAGTGAGGTTAAGAGTTGATATTGCAGTCTTGAGTCTGAAGGCTGCTTACTCAGGTAGAATTTCTTTGTTGCAGCCTGGAGGTAGAATTCTTTATTCCTTGTGAAACCTTGATCTTTGCTCTTAGGCCTTCAATTTATTGGAAGGGGCCCTTCCCCCATATTATGAAGGGTAATCTGCTTTATTTAAAGTCAGCAGATGGTAGGGGCTCTTGGGTGGTTCAGTCGATTAAGCGTTCGACTTCAGCTCAGGTCAAGATCTCGTGGTTTGTTAGTTGGAGCCCTGCATCAGGCTATGCGCTGACAGCGCCTGCTTTGGATCCTCTGTCTCCCTCTCTCTCTGCCCCTCCCCACTCACACTCTCTCTCCTTTTCTCTCAAAAAAAAAAAACAAAAAAAACAAAAAAACAAAACGTAAATTCAACAGATTGCAAATGTTAATCACATCTAAAGAAACACCTTTAGAGTAACATTTACACTGGTGTTAGGCCAAGCAGTTGGTCATTATAGTCCTCCAAGATGACATAAAATTAACCATTACACTGCTGTAACAAATTACTACAAATTTAGTGGCTTAAAATAACACAGACTTATTACCTTATAGTCTGGAGGTCAGAAGTTTGGAATGGTTCTCACTGGCATAAAGCCAAGATATTGGCAGGACTGAGTTCCTTTTGGAGGATCTAGAAGAAAATTCTTTTCTTCTCCTTTCCAGTTTCTAGAGTCTGTCCACATTTGGCTCATGGTTTCACCTCTCTGTCTTCAAAGCTAAGTTTTGTTGCCTTTTCCCTGGTTTCCTCTCTTTCACTCCCTTGCTCCCTTTCTAAGGGCTCTTGTAATTACATTGGTCCACTTAGATAATCCTGATAGTCTCCTTGTGTAAGTTTAGCATCCTTAAATCCATTTGCAACCTTATTTTCCTTTTGCTATGTAACATAAGATATTCACCAGTTCTGGGGTTTAGGGCAGGGACATCTTGGGTGGGGAACCCATTCTTCTGTCTACCTCATTAACCTATCTTTGTGGTCAAAGAAGCATATGCTAATTGTTGTGACTAGAACTTTAAGTGAAACCACCTGAATTGGCAGCCCAGCTCTTCTTCCTTTTAACTGAGCTCCTGGCAGGTGATTTCATTTTGCCCCAGTTTGCTCATCTGTAAATTGAACTCATAGTTTTTGAGAAGATTGAGTTGATACTTGTAAAGTACCTAGATGTGTGGTTAGCACGTATCAAGAAATCTACTCATTTGTCTGTTACTTTTTGATTATAGATTTCAATTGTAGTTGTTTAAGAGAATTAAAAGTAATGTAGGGGTGCCTAGGTGACTTGGTCGGTTAAACATCCAGCTCTTGATTTCAGTTCAGGTCATGATCTCAGGGTGGGTCGGACCCCTCTTCAGGCTCTGCACTGAGTGTGGAGCCTGCTTGGGATTCTCTCTCTCCCTCTCTTGCTGCTTCTCCCCTGCTCACACACACCCACTCTCTCTCAAAATAAGTAAATGTCTAAAATAAATAAATAAATAACGTAAATTGATTAGGGGGAAGTAGGTAGATCTAATAATGATCAGTTCCACAGCTTTTCTTTAGGTTTTGTGCAACCCAGGATAAATCACTTTGCCTATTTTACATTATCTTGCAATCTAGAGACACTGTGACATGTTCTATATATACACCTGTACCTACTAAATAAAAGATATTTCATGCCTGGAAACGAAGCATCACCAGAAAGGTTAATGAATATATATTAAAATAAGTGTTTGAAGGAGGGATTGATTGTGTTCTGATGTTCTTCTGATTTGAAGGAGGATGTGGGAGTTTTAGAAACAGATAGTAAGGTAGGCTTATTATTTTAAAGAATATATAGCCCTATAATCAAATATTAAATCACCTCAGAAAATCAAAAGCAAAACCAGATTTGATTACAAATTCAACTTCAGACATAGGTTTGTGTGTATTTGTAGTTTTTATTGTTGGAAATGAGAAGTAATCTGCCAAATATTTCACCTGTTAGGACCTGGCAGCCTAACACACAAGTATGGAAATAGCACAGATGATATATCTTCTTTATACTGAATTTGAAAATATTTACAGAACACTCTGGTGTGCATTTTTTAGATTTAAGATTTTGATAGCAATGGCTGCATATTAAACGTGTTTGCGTTTTTCTGTTTTAGCTCTCACAATTCCTGTCTGTGACAAATGCTGTGAATTTCGTACTTACATTGGCATAGTTAGGGAGAAGCTAAATTTTAACCAAGCACCTGGGTAATATAATCCATTAAACCATACATGAAATAGAATGTTAAATTCTGAAAGTTTCAAACAATAACCTTATTCTCATAGTTCTACTAGAATTTTTATTGTGGAAAACTGACTTTACAGATGAGTTCACTGAAATGCATTCCTTAAAAATAGTGTATACAAGATTTATAACAGATTTTGTACTGTTATTTTTATTTATGTTACAGTGCAATATTTGTATATTAACATATGCTTATATTCTAAGGCAGAAGTACTACTGAAGTGTGAGTAGAAATAACTTTTTTAGTAGCTCAATAAAAAACATCACTTTGAAAGTTGTATATAAATTCTTATTTGCTTAACTAGCTTTTCCTTTTTTTTTTCTTTTAACAGATATTTATTTAGCATGTTCCAATACTAATTCTGGGTGTTGAGGACAAGTTAAAATAGAAAAGATCCTGCCCCTATGCATCTTATATTCTAGCTTTTTCTTTGTTTCTTTCTTTTTTTTTTTTTTTTTTTTGCTAACAAAATTCTTTATATTTCTTGGTAATTTAATGGTAGTCTTTTGTTACTAGATACATGAAATAAATTATAGGAGTAAAACTATAATAAATTATTATATAAAAAGTTAATTTTCAACTACTGTGATATAGGAGGAGAAGGGGGTCAGTGAGTGAAAATAAATATTGATTACTGACATATTGCAGAGAATTTTGTCCTTTTAGGAATACTAGGACCTGTTACATTGAAAAGTATAACTTCCATATAGGCAATTAAGAAAAAGTATAACTTGCATATAGGAAATTAAGAAACCAGGACCTAGAGAGTTAAATTGTTTGCCTGTGGTTGTACAAGCGAGGAGGAAGCAGGACCCTCAGCTGGGACTGGAAACCAAGTGTATTTCATTCCAACATAAATACTCTTAACCCAAATGAAACCTGACATCTTGGTTTGCAGGTTACCAACTCTCTTGAGTGAGATATTTCTGGTGTTTGTGTGCTGTTAATATGTACTGTGTTAAGAGGAATTTGAAGTCTCTTTGGCCACATTGCATGTATTATCACACAGAAGGAGTCCTCTGACATCAGAACCATTATAACCTATTGGAATCCACATGAAGGTAATAAAACAGACTCATTTGTCTGCATCTCAGTGGGAATTCTAGGAAATCTGGGATTTGCATATAGGTTTCAAATGAGCACTTATTTGAGAATACCATAGGTAAACATGTGTAATTTGTTTCATTGTTATAGAAAAAAATAGATCCTGTATAAACTGTTTTTAATCATGTAATTTAATTTTGAATCTCCATAAGCATGAAATAATTTTCTGTAGTTAAAATTTACTTGTAATCTTTTCTCCTTTATTTTCACATACCTGGAAAATTTTTGTCATTGTAAAAAAAAGTACATTTTGTTAATCTAAAAAAATGCTGCATATATAACAAAATCTTACAGGAAACGTTTTTGAGTAGCAGCCATTTGCTATGAGCTGGGTGTAAGAGGATGAATTTGCTAATCTTTTTAGCAAGGAGCTAAATATGTGGCAATACATTCACTTTGTTTAAATGTTGTCTGAGACACATGAGGAAGTATATGGTCATTTGGTATGTTTTATTAGATATTTTCCATAAACCATAATCATGACTATTTTAAAACTATTATAAAAGATAGAAATCGAGAACAATTTAGTTAGCAAACTAGTATTATTTCTAGCAGTAGCTAAAATTACTTATGTGGCAAAATCTATAAACCATTATTAAATAGATTTTATTTAGAAGAACTTAATTCTAATTAAGAATTGTTTTTGCAACATTGTTATATATCCAGCTAGCCAATTAATCCAGTTAGGAATGTAGTTAAAAAAAAGAATTCAGAGTTTGATATCGGAATATATTTAGCCTGAGAATTGTGTGAGTGTTGGTATTGTCCGAGAGTGGTATTTTTTGCCAAACTACTTTTATATTTTATACAATAAGCTCTAAATTTAAACACAAATTTAAATTTATGAGCCCAAACTTTGGAAAATATGTAAAACAGAAAGTTGAAGAAATAAGATACAAAAACATTTAATGCTCTCTTTGCACTGAAGGTTATCCACAGTAAACAGAAAGCTATATAGTTAACATAGTATATTTTGGTAAGCACAAGACTATTTAGCCATCCAGCAACAAAGTTTTTGAGTGAAATCTTTAAAAAATACTTTGAGGAGTTTCTCTTTCTCTTTGAGGTTAATGGGGAACAGAACCGTCATTATCAAAATGTGCTACTAAACTATTTCATTGTTGCTTTGAAGATAAAACAACTCCTGTTAAGGGAAAGAATACCAATTTGTATTATGAATTTAAGAATGGTTAGTGGGAAGGCACCTGGGTGGCTCAGGTGGTTGAGCATCCAACTCTTGATTTTGGCTCAGGTTGTGATCCCAGGATCTTGGGATTGAGTCCCACATGGAGCTCCATGCTGAGAATGGAGGCTGCTTCAGATTTTCTCTCTCTCCTGGCCATCTCCCCAGCTTATATGCTACCTCTCTCTCTCTCTCTCTCTCTCTCTCTCTCTCTCTCTCTCTCTCTCTCTTAAAGAATGGTAAATGGGTAATTATCCTGAAAAAGCCAGAGTTGTGTTGGAAAATTTTAAATTTCCTTTCTTTGGGGGAGCTTTTGCACTGATGCTTTGGGGTAAATTTTCAACGCAGTGTGTGTTAAGATTGAACCATGTAACTCTCATTGATGTTAATGGGAATCTCTGGGCTAAATCTGCTCATGCTGTGCTGAAAATGTACCCCCTAACGTTTGAGTAGTTTTGGGCTATCATAGATACTGAAATAAAGTTATTATGGTCCACAGTATAAATATATATTTAGATAGTTTTAAGCATATTTATTTGATACAGTGTTATGTGAATTGTTGTATAAGAGCTCAAATCTGATACACTGCCTCCTAATATTGAAAATAGTTGTGTTTAATGAACTAAACTATATATTTTACTTCAAACAAGACAGGGATGCTGTGGTTTATTTTGACTTCATTTTATTCCATGCTATGATTCTGAAAAGAAGTCACTATGGCACAAAGTGAAAGCACCCAATGGATTCGTTAATGTAATGCCATATGTTAGGAATATTCTTAGAGCTTCCTTCTTTTTCTCCATTGTCCTTTTTAAAAAAAATTTTTTTTAATGTTTATTTTTTTGAGAGAGATAGAGACAGACAGACAGAGTGTTGGTGGGGGAGGGACAGAGAGAGAGGGAGACACAGAATCCGAAGCAGGCTCCAGGCTCTGAGCTGTCAGTACAGAGCCCGATGCAGGGCTCAAACTCACAGACCGCGAGATCATGACCTGAGCCTAAGTCGGACGCTTAACTGACTGAGCCACCCAGGCGCCCCTCCATTGTCCTTATTTTTAACCTAAGTACATCCAAGTCTTCAAAAACATATCTAGCATAAGCCATATCTTGAGCTTTATCATCTTCTTTTCTTCATTTTGCTGGTTGAGGCAAAGAACATAAACATCCTTATAAATGTGCTCCTAGTTTGTTTTCTTTTCTATTTTCGTACATGTTTTCTCATTCAAGTGCTTTTTCATTGCATTTTTTTTTTGAATGCTGGATTTAGAGAAACTCAAACTTATTGGAAAGCTAATTGGTCAGATACTGACTATATTATATTTTGGTTTGGGATAGTATTATTTAGTTATAGATCCTTGTAACTCTGTCAATAGTCAATCAAAAACAACTTTTTTTGATCATTTAAGAATGATAAGAGAACTTTTCTTGTTTGTACTTTCTGGTTAGCAGATTATTCCACGTAAGAAACTTCCTAAATTTTGCTATGATTACTAGTGTTATCGGCTTCTATACAAAGAGGGTCTCATGGGTTTGGTTTGTTACACTATTGAAATCTCCTGGTCCTCTTCCTGCCTTATTGTGTACTGTTCTTCATAGTCCCTCAAACTGAAAATTGATCTCCAGTCAGTAGTGTGCAGTGATTTGACCTGCTCCGTGATCAGTTCTGCTCTGACGATGTGAATGAAATTCATAGTGGGAGACTTGATTACTGTCTCTGTTCAGACTGAACTGGTTGAAAGGGCTGTCAAGCTGCCTGAAATTTGGATGCTTTGGATGTTTGCCATAAAGAATTCTTTGCCCACCAAGGAGCTAAATTGAGCAGAGATGAAGGACTGGTGTGTATAGATTTCTTTTCCCCCTTGCTTCTGAACAACTGGAGGACAGGATACAAATTTAAAAGCTATACCCTTAGCATTTAAGTAAAATAACTCCTCTATTCTTGCGTGTCTTCCTGTTGTGGTTGCAAATAACTTTATAAAATAAAATAAGTGATGTACTTGGGAAAAAAAAGAGCTGGTTAATAGAAACTCAGATCTTCAACAGTATGGTATCATAGCTTGTCCCTGGTCTTGAAAGCTGATAGTAATGTCAGAGTTTCCTTCCTATAGGGATCAAACCATCCTTTGTTTGAAATGAAAAATCAGTCCTTTGGTCATTTAGACTTTTCTTCCTGCTCTTTCTTTTCTTTTTTTGTTTGGATTCTGATTTTAGTGTAGAAATTTGATTTTTTTCTCCTGATTTATATAAAAAGAGAGGGATGTTCAATGAAAAGCCAACAATATAGAAAATTCTAGAAATTAATAAAATCACCTGATATTGATACACAAATGAATTTTGTTAAATTTATTATTATTTTCTTAATGTTTACTTTTTGAGAGAGAGAGAGAGAGAGAGAGAGCACGTGAGTGCAGAGAGAGAGGGACACAGAATCAGAAGCAGGCTCCAGGCTCTGAACTGTCAGCACAGAGCCCGACACAGGGCTCAAACTCACAAACTGTGAGATCATGACCTGAGCCAAAGTCAGACACTTAACCGATTGAGCCACCCCGGTGCTGCAAATTTTGTTCAGTTTAGATCACTGTTCTTCCAGATATCTCTCTCTGCATGTTTATTAAATTGATGGTATTCTGTAAACTGTTTTTCTTTACTCAACAATATGTCATGACTCTTTTTTAAGACAATATATGTAGGTCTGTGTTCTATCTTTATGGCTGTACAAGATTCAGATATTTAGCTGATTTTCTAATGGTGGACATATGGGGGTATTTCCAGCTTTCTAATACCATAAACAAGGCAGAGGAATAACTATGTCTAATTCATTGTTTTGTGTCAGGATATAGCTATTTAAGCTGTCTGAGCACATAGAGATGGCTTAGAAGGGTATAGATGTACCTCAGAGAACCTAGGGATGTTCAAAGTTTGACATCCTTTAGGGCCTGAAATCAAGAATAAATGAATTGGGGTCACTTTTGAGCACATTTCGTCATCTTCGCTTCTCTTTGGCATCTGTTGGTAGTCTTTGTGTTGGGGTTATTTAGTGGAAGATGATTGTTGCATAACTATATGTCCTCACAACTTGAGGTTGATTAATGTTTTCACTTTTATTTCCAAATTCCAAGGAGAGAAACAGTATCTGGTTGGCATTGGTCAAGGGGCTCTTGCTTTCTAATCAGTTAGGTTCAAGGAGGGGAGGAGTACCGCAGATAGATGGAGCACATAGTAGGAGCCATGGAGATAGTAGGTGGGCAGGCTTTCCGAAGAGAGGGAATAATGATGGAAAGAATACTTCTGCATGTATTTTTATGTTTGTCTTATTATAACTCTGGGATAAATACCTATATGTAAAATTTCAGGATAAAAGATGTGTATTGTAAATTTTAGCATGTCCAGCCAATTTGATTATCAGAAAAGTTTTTCCAGGAGGCACTCTTTCCAATAGTACCTGAAATAAATGCTCTTTTCCTTGGTGCTTACACCAACAGCCCTTGGTTGCCAGTCTTTTAACTTTGAACTATGTCATAGCCAAAAAAATACTACCAATTATGTTTCTATAACATTTTTTTAAGGGGCATCTGGTGGTTCAGTCAGTTAAGCATCTGACTCTTGATTTCAGCTCAGATCATGATCTCACAGTTCTTGGGTTCAACTCTCACATCAGGCTCTGTACTGACAGCATGGAGCCTGCTTGGGAATTTTTCTCTCCCCTTCCCTCTGCTCCTCCCCTGCTCATGCACACCCTCTTTCTCTCTGCTCTTCCCCCCACTATGCGCACATATGCACACGCTCTCTCTCTCTCAAAATAAATAAACATTAGAAAAGTTTGTATGCTTCACTGAGACAGATAGGCACCCTATTTAAATTTTCATAAATTAATTTTTCTGTGTCACTTTTGGCTCAATTTGTAGGAATTTTTTCTCAGTATTTGGATTATTAATAATTTGTCTATCATTGATTATAAATTATTTTACCACTTAGACTTTCTATCTCATTTATGATGGTTCTGCTATACAGGCATTAAAATGTCTTACTTAGCCCATTATTAAACATTATGGAATTTTGAGTTTGAGGAATATATATACTACATAAGCTAACTTTAGCCTTAAGTACTTAACATTACTAGCTCTAAATTGCAGGTAAGTATACAAAAATGTATATAATTGCTCACAGAATTTAGTAGTCATTTTTCTAACTTGAATGCATATAATTTCAAATCCATCTTTCTTTCCTGGTTTGGGGAACTAGGAACATGGACTTTAAGCCTCTTTCGTGGCACTGTTGATAAAAAGGTGGGCACATTCATTGTTCTATGGGAGTGGGCCAAGTCTCTTAGACAATGTGGTTTCATTTCATCTACTGTAAAAGACATTTGGAACTGTAATTTCTATAACTGTGTATTGAGTATCTATAATTTATCAGGCTATTTATATGTGCTCTTTATTTATTCAGTGTTTCAACTGCATAAGGTAGGCATTGTTGCCTGCTTTATATGTATGGAGAATCTGAGGTTCAGAGAAATGAACTAAATTTTCTTATCATGCTGTTCATATATGATAGAACTGAAATGTGAATTTAGTTCTGTTAAAATGTACAACTGTCCTTTCTGTGATTATATCATATATATTATACTATATGATATATAAAAGTGATACAGACCTGTGCTCTACAAACTTGGTTTCTAATTGGGGAAGAGGATGTATTTAATGGATATTTGCCATCCAGGCCAATGATTCTTAACTAGAATAGTACCACCCTTGTAGCATTTGAAAACTCGCAAGAACATTTTCATTTGTCACATTGACTGGGAGTTGCCACTGGCATTTAGTGATTGGGACACAGGAATGTTAAAACATTTTGCAATGCCTTACTTCAGGCTCCTAGAACAAATAATTTTTCCCCACATTTGCTTTTGTGCCCCCATTGAGAGACCCTGTTTTTCCCTGTGATAGACATGACGGTAGGGTACATTTCTTCTTGTTGTGTTATATTACTGCCTAGTAAATGTGCATTGCCTTTAGGTTTTAGTCTTTCATTTCCTGTCCTGAAACCTTTCTAGAATCATAACCACAAATAGGAGCAGACATACTGATTGGGACAGTAGCTTTTACCACCCTTTACTGTCTAACCCAGAGTTTCGATACTGGACGTATTTGTTTGCTAAGAGACCATCCAAAGCCTTCGTGGTATAATAGATTGTACGTCATCATCTGCTCCTGTGATCTGATTTTTGTCTGTCAGAATATTTCACTGATTACTTTCTTGCTCACACTTATCTTCTGTTAACATCGAGCTACCAAGAGAACTCTGCTTTCATGCTCTTTTCTGCTATGCTCTCGGGGCTTGTTCCTTTCTCCCATTTTTTTAAAACCTCTGTAGATCTAACCCATTTTTTATTTTTCAGTTCAGGTATATTCTCCTCCTGGAAGCCTCCCCTGAAGCTGGAGGTGTAGGGGTAAAGGTTTGTCCTCTACAATTCCAGAACACCCTATTCATTGTGCTTTTAAGGCATTTACCAACTTACAGTTTCCTGTTCTTGGTTCCCCTCTAGCCTGTAAGCTTCCTAAAGATAAGGAATTATGTTTATTGCAGTAGATAAGAGATTGTAGAGTATTTTCCCTAAATTGGAGTTTCATGAATGTTTGGACTATTCTTAATGAATATACCAGCAAGGTAAGAACCTTGAGAGTGATTTTGGAGTAAGCTGTCCTTGCACTGATTGACTATTCAAACATTGGCTTATGTCTTGGGCTTCTTTTCATTGGAATGAACCTTGTAAAATCTTAGTACGTGTCCTTTTCACAAAAGAGATATTTATATGGCTTTAAATCCATCATGGTTTTCTAAATCTATCATCAAGTTTGGCAGTAGACACATTTTTTTGGCTTAATAAGGCTAAATTTTTATTAAAATTTACTCTCTGCAAAGGCTTTATTCCAAAAAAAAAAAAAAATCAAATCATTTGCTTTGAATAAGCAATTTAATCAAAGTAGAAGATAATAACGTATACTTTGCAAGTAAAGTAGGAATAGGAATTACACCCATGAATGGGAGAGAAGCTCAGAGTTTTATTAGTGACTTCTATTTCTATTTTGAGCTATTATCATAAATTGACTTACAAACAAACTGAGCACTGGATGTTGTATGTAAGTGGTGAATCACTAAATTCTACACCTGAAACTAATATTACACAGTATGTTAACTGGTATTTAAATAAAAACTTGGAAAGAAAAAAAAAGAAGAAAAAAAAATAGTGTGGATTAAACCTTAAAAAAGAAAAGTTTTAATGGGCCCATGCCACTATTAGGAATGCAAACAGTTAAAATTCAAAAGTATAAGAAATCACTGAGAAATGGAATTTTTGGATAATTAAGTATGCTGATTTAAAGGAGCTTCAAATTTATGAAGTGTGAACTAGTTACCTAAATTTTTCATTTGTATTACAAATATTTCTAAAATGCTTTAGCACATTAATTTTTAAGTAGGGCATTATAGAAATGATATATCCTCTTTGATATGAGATCTTATAGTGCCTAAGGATCATTTTTTGAAATATGAAGTTTCTAATTATAATTGTGGGTTATGAATGAAATTATGTGACATATCTCCTGAGTCCAGGACCTACTCTGGCTACTAGCGTTTTAAGAATAATGATTTATAATGTATTTTCTGGTGATTTATCTCTTTCTCTTAAAAATTGTATACAATAAAAATAGAGTTTAACTTAGCTGGGGTTTGTTGGTAATTAAGGTTTTAATGTGTCTATGAAATATAAGCTCTTTTGCTGATCAATGCTAATGACCAAAATGAACTACGGAACATTAGTTCAAATAAGTAAATGGTTAGAGGTTGACAGAATAACTGAAAATGTCACTTAAATTAGTGAAGTGCTCTTTCCTGTTATGATATATATCTGAGTTTGCTTTTAGCTTATAAATAAATATATATACTTATGTATGGTAGTAAGGAAAATTGAAGTATTCCACAATTCTCTTAAAATATTCTACTTTTTATATAATTAATTGAAAAGTGGATACATTTCAATGAAAATAAAGCTGCCACCTCACATTTTGTGGATTTTTGTCTTGAGAAAACCCACTATTCTATGTTAGGTCAAGGTTAAAGAATTTATTGTCTTTGATGGCCCTGACCATTGGATTGCTGGCATGGTGAAAATCCATAATGCATTAATGGGTGAACTTCTCACCTATGTGATACTTCTCACAAAGAAGTAAAATGATGAGATTTATTTCTTCTGCTTTGGGGAAATGAGGCAAGGTGCAAGAGTTAAAAAGCTGTCTCCTTACCAATAAACCACAGATAAAAATGGTTGGTTTGAGTCTAAGTCCTAAGCACATGAGAATACTTACTGAAGTTTTTTTTTTTTTTTTTTTGGTAAATGAAAGAGCATATATAGGGAAATTTTAACTTTGGTGTAAGCATGCTAATATTGCTGACAGAACTATATCTTTGTGATAATTAGCTATGCTCTATAAGGCTTTACCACAGCACTGTAATGACTCAGGGGACATGATTTGAACTCTGGAACTTTTGTATCCTTATAATTAAAAACTAATGGGATTCTACTTTATTCAGTGTTCTATTGTTCAGGGTACAGGTAAAACATCACAAAATATATAGTATAATATCCTGGGAATGTACTAAATTAGAAGTTCCTCAATTTTATTTCAGACTGTCACTTCTATGGTGTTTATTCTGGATATGTTCTTATTTAAACATTGAATTTTATTGAACTTTCTGATCTTAGTATTGCCAAAACATCATTCAATATAAAATTTTATTTGCAAAAATACCATAAGAAATAGTTTCCATTGTTTGCAGATACTTTAAATGTATTCCTTTATCTGAGGATTAGAGTAGTTTTTCTGGAATATTAGGAAGGAAGGAAAGAAGTTCTACCCTTGGAACATTTTGTAAATTGCTTTCTTCTTTCTGGTATAATCAGGAAAGAAACTGAGAAAAACACTCTGTGTTGAAGAGATACTAATTATGTGTAGTAGAGTTTAGTAGGGTGAATGAATGTTGGCATAAAATGAAAGTAAAAGGAAGCATTCTAAAATTAAATACCTAAAGCTTTCAAAGGAGAACACTGTGGTCACTATCGCTAAATATCCTTTGGGGCAACCTTCTTTTCCTTAAACTGTGACCAGTTTCCATAGGTCTAGAAAATGTGCCTTAGAAGCAGGATTTCCTGAGCCATATTTTGAGACTCTGGAAAACCTTCTGCCTCTGTTGCTAGTTGGGTTTGACCATGTTAATCTTTTTAATTTTGATTAGGAACAATAAACATAAATATGATTTTATACACTACATAGTTTTTAAAAAACTCTTTGACAAGACCCTAAAATAATGTCTTTTTGAATTCTGTCAAGTTAGATTGGTGAGACAGCTTTGTTAGGATTTTTCTATTCACCAAATTGGATTTAGAAAGAGATTTGTCATCCTAATAGGTTAAATGAGGGCAAAATCTGGTCTTAAGTGGTATTCTATTATGATATTGAATAAAATATCCTAAATTCATATAGGAGGCATGCTATTTGCTTCCTCATTAAACACAAAAGAGTGACTATAATCTATATAAATTTAATTAATCTATATAAATCTTTTAAAAATACATTTATAAACTATTTATGAAAAATAGAATTATTTACTTTTCCTTGGAAAACTTGCTTAAAAATAATAGGACCAGCTTATTAAAAATTAATGAAGTGTTGGGTTAGTAACAGTTATTTATTTTTTATTTGAAGAAAACTTCTTTTAAAAACACTTCATGGAGAATTTATATCCAGGTTGTGAGGATGGGCTTGTCTCATGTAAATAGGGGATACCTAGAAAAGCACTGCTCAATGCATAGATTCCTTTTCATTCTGTTTCATTCTTAAAATTATTCAGCTTTTAAAGACATATCGTGACTGTTGAAGATTATCCCTGTAATGAGAAATCACAGCATGCATCTTGAAAAATGGTTCTACTTCATCTTTTCTCATTCATCTCCTAGTGCAAATTATAAATGCATGAGTGCAATGTATGGCTATTCAGGTCAAATTCTCTTTCAGGACTGATGTTCCTGTTATGCAGTTTATCCATCTATTAACATCCTGAAATGTCAAAAGCTTCATTTTTTTTTTAAGAGTGGAATGTCAGTTTCTTTTTTTTTTTACTTAGAGCAATTTACCCAGGAAAAAAGAGATTTGACAGTTGCAGCCATTGGGGCAAAGACTGGCTGAAAGGAGTAAATGTTCAAATAAGTATCAGAGTTCCCACAGTTTGTGCATTTCTAGGACAATGCATGAGGTAAAATGGAAGTACAGATAAAAAATATCCATGTATGTGTATAAAACATCTGATTCCCAAATTTCCATTTTGAGAAATATTTCTTCATTCCTGCAAACACTTTATTTCAAACTCTGAAGGGACTTTTGTGTTCTGACCTGATGTATCATTGATATTGCATGAAGGTAGAGAAGTTTTCAATTAACTATTGTTTACATCTAAATATCTAATGTAAACTGTGATTAAATGTTTTTCCCTGATTATTATATTTTATTTATTGTCAGATTAGCAATAAGGAAACCAAGGATATTATGTATATGGAAAATAGGTTGGATAGAAAACAAATATTATAGATACTAGTAATACTAGAAAATATATGATGTATTGTATAAGAACTTAATTGTAATACATAAAATGCATAATGTATACAACATCGATCTTCCCTTTAAAACAGTTCAAATGAATGTGTTAATTAACTTAATTGTGGTAATCGTTTCACAATGTACATATCAGATTGTACACCTTAAAAATAAAAATTTGGTGAGTAGTATTTAGATCAGTGCTGGACTACACAAGCTACATTTTCATATTGGCAGTCAAATCTAAACAAAACGCTCCCCCTCAAATCTCTGAAAATTCTCCTTTTGTGAGGAAAGGGTTTGGGATAGCTGTTTTTCTTTTCCATTTCAAAAATGAGTTGGACCTGAGAAATGATTTGTTTGTTATCCCTACTCCATATGGATTGAAAATACCTTCCAACATGCCCATGTTGTAGAATCCAATCAAGTCTATGCAGTCCTGTAAGGTCTGTGAAGCTGAGCCTCTGTTCCTTTCTTTTATTTTAATTCTCTCGTTAGACTCTGCTGACTGAGAAGGTCTGCCAGTTTTAGAGTTTCCCCTCTAAAAGCAGTGTAAGGAGCATGGAAGGTAGCAGGTTATTTTGGTAGCTTATTTGGTATTTTGGAGTGAGTGAGTGAGTGCCTGTGTATGTGTGTGTGTGTGTGTGTGTGTGTGTGTGTGTGTATTAGGGTGGAAATCGGGCTCATTATGCCTTTCAGTTTATTCGTTTGTTGGTCCCCTGTCAACCTGCCAGCCCTCTCTGTGGGATAACTGCCCTTTGTATAATAATCTGCCAACATTCATGGTGGTTGCATTCACTGTACCCATTCTACTGTGGAACTCCATTACAACTGGGGTTTGAATGCAAAGCTTCATGATATCTGGATATAAACAGTGTGCTGAGCCACAAAGGCATTCTTTGTATTTCTTAGTCTTCTTATAATCCCTAAAAAAATAGCTTTGAAGACAGGATTTTCTGGAAATGGGGAGGCAAATACACGCAAGTTACCCACTCTGTTCCATACTTTCATAATGTGATGTGTTGAGGGAGGAGGGAAGTTCCTAGTTTTAAAACCTGATTCATTTGTTAGGCTAAAGTGGGCAACATTTGAGGCCAATTTCCTACCTGCGGAGGTGTGGGTGAATTGGCCTTTGTTTTCCTGCAGTTACCTTCCTTGGCAGGTGGCCACATTGATTATTCTTGGCTTCTGCTTTAGAAGTGCCTCTCTGATCCTTATAATCTCCTGCTTTGTCCACCGCAGTCCTTTAGAATTCTTACCCCTGAACTGCATTCTCAAAGGAAGAGGTGCCTTTGACCTCTTTATGGTTATATGGTTACCTCCTTGGTTGATTGTCTCCTCTGTGGATGACTGAGGTGCTTTGGAGAATAAAAAAAAATGACAGAATCTTCAGCAGATAAGTGACAATTACAAATTAAACGGGCTTGTTTTCCTTTCCTCCACACCCTCACCCATTACTTTAGAGACAGAATTAAAACCCTGAGTTACGAAGAAAAGTAAGACAATCGGGATGTTACAGCAAGCTAATGAAATACTATGCCTCTGCCTTTTATCATTCCCTGCGGCCCCTCCTAGGAAATTTGCAGAGGCTTTGTGAAATTCCAGGTACTTTCTTCCTTTTTTCCTCTTTTCTGTTTTGTCGAAATTTTGACTTAGATGGAAATGGTGCATTCATTTGTTCTGTACAAAAAAATCTGTGTAAGCTGATACTTGAATGAACACATTAAAGTATTGAGCACATGCCTAGTACTCTGCTTCACATGTGTTTCCTCATTTAATCAACTTAAGGTGTGACCATGACAGTGCTTCCTTGGAGATTCTTTGTTGTTGTTGTTGTTTTTTCTTTAAAGACATGTAAGTCTGTTCATATTATTGTACCTTGGTTGTTTATGCAGAACATTGACCTGCATAAATACCTAAGAAAACCCTTATTTAAACACATGCATACACTAAAAAGATAGCCATGTCTACTGATATTTTCATAAATGTAGATAGATACAAGGCAGGTCCTAGGTCTTTTAGCTACTGTAATTAAAAGAGGGGCTCCTGAATGGTTTGGTCTGTTAAGTGTCTGGCTCTTGATTTTGGCTTAGGTCATGATCTCACAGCTGTGGGATCGAGCCTCACATCAGGCTCCATGCTGAGCATGAAGCCTACTTAAGGTTCTCTCTCAGTTTCCCCCACTTGCACGTGCCCTCTCTCTCTAAAAGAAAATATATCATGATCTCTCTGACACTGAGTTGTTTTGAAAGCTTTCTGCCCAACATGGGGCTTAGCCAGCCAAATGCCCCTTAACGTTGAGTTTTAATTCATCTTCTGAGTAGTACTTCAAGACCTCCATGCAATGCAGAATACGCCTTTCCGTTCATTTTGTTTGTAGGTGATTCTCAAAATCATCGTGCCTCTGATTCACTGGTATTTGTGTGTGTGTGTGAAACAGAGAAGAGATTGACTGGATATATCAGGTACTGTTGTGGCACAGAGATTTGTATGTAAGTAGGCAGTTTGGTTTTCATACAAGAAGTTCAGAAACCATAGCGGAAGGACACTGAGAAAGATTGTCATGTGTGGTATCTAATGTTCTAAATCATTCTCTATGCAGCTCTGTTCATCAACTTGGCTGATTTAATTATGTATTTCTAAATTTGATCACCGGAAGAACACTGTATGTATACACACACACACACACACACACACACACACACAGCTTTTGTATATATTTTTAAATATTGTACAGGTAGCACAATATATTTTCTATTCATTATAAAAACAATTGAATAACTACTAAGTGAAAGTCAGTGTAATAAACTATAATGGGCATTTTACATGAATGTAAATGCCTTACTCTAGTCTTAGGAATTTTAGGTAAGCTAAAAGAATGTAACAGTATTATGAAAGTGTATTTTACATTAAATCTTACCAAGTAATACTGTTTCCCCATGCCAACAAACTTGACTCATGATCATTCCATGGGTCACACATGCACTACTGTGATGTGATTAGATTCCTAATCTCTGGCACTGTTCTCATGACTGAGCACTGATGGTAGTATTAGGGAGATTTAAACATTCTCTTCATAGGCCCACCAATATAGTATTTAAATGCTTTTCTGTCAGACTGACTCCAACAGTGATTGATCTAAACTCACGCTTCATTCTAGCCTTTGCTCAGGACACTTCATTTCTCAGTACTTCCTATTAAACAATTATAAGAATAGTTGTAACTTGTAGATACTTATTTTGAGACTTGGTGAAAACATGTGCACAAGCCCTTAGTACAGCGCGTCATAAATACTCAGCCTTCCATCAGTCTTTAATTAGGTGATCAGGAGTGTCAAGGAAACATAGACACTCTACAGACTTGTTGATTGTGGGTCTCAGCACAGTTTTGTTTAACTTAGATGTTTGTTAAGCTCAACAATGCAGTTAGATCTGTTTCTTTTATACTAAAGGAGATCTGAGAGATTTTTAAGTAAACACCCATGCCACCATCTTTCATTTCAGTAACTGAGGAAAATGTATACAGAATAATGAATGAGCTGGTATTGGATTGTTTTATTTGATTCAGATATAAAATACATATCTTCTAGCCTCACTGTACTTTTGATGATTAAGTTATGGTGCCCCAACTCACAGAGGTTGAATTCATTGTTATTGAATAGCATCCATTTGATTATCATTTACACCACGTAAGAGGTTTTTCATGTATTTTAAATATTACTGGGAATGTGAACTTTCTTTTATACTACATTTTAAAAATATTTTTTTCTTTTGAATTTGTTCTAGTGAGAACATATAGCTCCACAGATATTTAAATAGTCTTATGACTAAAATTGTCTTGCCCTCTGTATATTAGTATGAATTGGCAGAGATGGTTCCATAGTTTGGAATTGGTTCTGTGTGATGATGGAGCCCAGGGGGACAATCTCGGATTTCTAGGTCCTTGGGTTTGTGAAGCTCAGGTTTTTTTGGAACCCGTCTGCTGCCAGCTGGCTTATTCTCAGAGGAGGTACTCTGGCAGGAACTCTTCAGGCGGATAGAAGCCGTCAGTTCGCTCAAATAACTGAAAAACAACATTACTGGAATACTCGTTCGGGATTTATTTTTTTCAACTGGCCGTGGCTGCCATGTAAAGAGGAGTGTGAGATGGGATAGGGTATCTAACTCGGCCTGTTCTGCACTTCCTTAAGTTCTCCATCTGAAGATGAAGTGCTTTACTTTCACACTGTGATGTGGTGATTAGGCTTGTATTTTAGACAGGACATGCATCAGAGCCATCATCACTCAGATTCAAACTAAATTGGACATTCTGCTCTAGGGAATAATTCTGCTCTACTCACATCTGACTGCTTGCTGTTCACCAGAGGGTAGCCCGACTAGCTCTATTAATCCTCATTTGAAAGTCCAGTCCAAAAAATCACCTTCTCGGTAAATCCTTTCTCACCTTCCTCATTCCCACCATATCTTCCATGCTTGTCTTTGTTATAGCAATTAACAACTTCTAATTGTTTTTGTCTCACTTTTGGGGGGCAAGGAGAGTGGGATGGGCATTTATTTCCATACTGTCTCTTTCTGTGTAGGTTTATTTTTTTCAAATCCCCAGTTTAAGGTCAGGCACATACTAAATGCTTAATAAAAGCAGAATGAGTTAATGTGTCATTTGGCTACCTCTCTGTATTGTAGACTTTAATATGGTGTCACTGGTGGTGACTGAACAATATTGCTTTTGTCCAGTTTGACTAAATGCAGTATATACCAGTTCATCTGTCTTACCTTATTTATCTTGCTCTGTCTGGAATATTACTACTCGTCTGGAGAATTATGCTGAACTTTCTCCTTTAAAGACTTTTTTATGAAGTTGTTTTTCACTAGTATTTAGCAACAGTAGTGGTAATAAATAATGATACATCAGGAGCCAAAGGACTTTGTTTGTTGTTTTTTTAAGGGTTTTTTTTCCTCCTTTGAACTGTGTCTGTGGGCACGGGGGTAGGGTGGGGTGTACAATGCTGGGAGTTATATTAGTTTGAGGCACCATAGTAATTTTGAGGCCAGAAATGGATTGAATAACAATTCTTTTAAAATAGTTTGCTTTAAATGCACTCTCTGAGATGTAACTTTGTCAAAATAACATTGATATTTTTAAGATGTATGTATATTTTGTCTTGTTTGGTATAATGAGTGGGGTGTGGGTCTTTTGTTCTTGTTTTATGTAAAACTATTAAGTATATAACCTATGGAAATCAATGTAATTTTGAGGAATAGCTATATTTCATATTTTCAAAAGTATTAATCCATGGAGATATTTGTTAACATGGGAATATTCATATTTTTATTTGGGTAAATTTTATTTGAATATATTATTACTACAGGAATTTATGAATTCTTAGAAAAAAGCATACAGGTGTATCAAGTTAAAGTATAAAACTCCAGCCCCTCCTTTTGCCCATAAGTAAATAAGGTAAATGATTTACTGTGTATTTTTCTAGACTTTTCTCTGTATGTACTGTGTCCTATATGGGATTGTGTATTTATAAATGAGATATTTCTGTGCATAAATATGGCATCTACATATAAAGCACATAAAATATTCATTTAAGAATTAAAACACAGTTGTTATACAGAATGTTCCCTCAGATGTTTTTGTGATTTCAAAACTTATCTTAGAAATATTCCTGTTAGTGTATGTAGGTTTCTTTTTTCAGTTTTATAGTAGTCTTTTATAAACAAGATCCACAATTTAGTTATTCAGTCGCTTATAGTTGGAGTTCTGGGTTGTTTTAAGTTTTTTCCTACTTTGAATATAAATACGGCAGACATCATGGTCATACCTATTGGTGTCTTGGTGCGATTATTTTGGGACAGTATAATTGTAAAAGTGGAATTATAGGGGGAATCATGAAATAAATAGTGTTTTGCTAAACATTGCAAACCACTCTAAAATGGAGGTTTTTCTTATACATGCTTATTTTAAAACTAGGATCTTGGTATTTTAGGGCAAATACTTTTATTTCTGATTATAAAATAATGAGTATTCATTGTAGAAGTTTTAGAATTATGAAATGTTAAAGAATTAAAAAAAAGGTTTATATTCCTACCATCTAGAGGCAAGCATTATTTTTATTGTGATATGTTTACCTCCAATCTGTATTTCCCTATGCATAATTTTTACTCTGTTGATAGCTCACAATTTTATCTTTTAATTTCCTATTTGGCATTATAATGTAGGCATTTATACCTGCATCATTAGAAACATTGAAACACCAATATGCTGATTATCCTATTTATCATATAGCACTACTATGATACTTCGTGTCTTTATTTTGATACTTAATAGGTCTCCATTTTTAGCAATCTTGAATAATAAGGTAAGTATCTTTCACGTAAAGTTTTCTCTGTATTAATTAGTCTCTTAAGTCATAGAAGTTATATAAATATTGGGTTAAATAGTAGTCATATTATAATAGATTGATGCTCTTTGCCAAATTATTTCCCACATAGATTGTACCAATTGCATTCCCTACTGTAGGATTAAATATGCCTATTACAGCATTCCCATGCTGCTGGTAAAGGGTTTTTATGATGCTTGAAGGGATACAATCCATTTCACTTCTTGGAGTCCCAGGGTATTATTTCTTATTTGTTATAGGCACTTTATAGATTTGGCTTAAAGTTAAAATTTGGGCCAAACCTCTGGAGATTGTCAGTTGACCAAAATTATTAATTCATGACTATTTACTTATTGTGTAGCTTCCCTTGCATTATCGGGATAAACAATGATAAACTATTGAATTATATGAATATTTAATAGTGATAATGAAAACTCACACTCTATCTCCAGAGAAATGTCATGTATATGTAAAGTTTCCTTTCTAATTTGTATGTTTCTGAGTGACCCCGGAGGAGAATGTCTTGGGCATCCATACCTGACATACCCCACATAGCTCAGGGTGGGGAAAAAATGTATCACCGTCTCCTTGGTGGCCATTTTCTCTTTCATATTTCTCTTCTTTTTGTGATAAGCCATATTCTTTTGAGATTCTTGTCTCTGGGCTTTACCACCTTCTTCCTAATTGCTGAAATGATGAATCTAGTCATTTTTTCATTCAGGAAATCTTCAAGGGTCAGTCTCACCAAGTCCTTAACCTTGTTTTCAGTAACTTCAAACAGCTGTGATTTTAACACCTCTCAATTTTTTCTTTAAATGTTTGTTTATTTTGAGAGAGAGAGTGAGAGAGATAGTGTGCAAGCAGGGAAGGGGCAGAGAGAGAGGGACAAAGAGAATCCCAAGCAGGCTCCATGCTGTCAGTGCAGAGCCTGATGTAGGGATCAATCCAAGGAACCATTAGATCATGACCTGAGCCGAAATCAAGAGTCTAGTGCTTAACCGACTGAGCTACCCAGGTGCCCCTTAACACCTCTCAGTTTTGAGGCTTAACCACTTCTTATAACTTTATCCCTCTGCTGTGATTATCCTATATCTTATCATCACCATATATTTATTTCAACTTTCATAACCACAAAAATTAGACCTAACCTTTCTGACTACAGTCTCCTCTCCTCTCCTCCTTTCTCCTCCCCTTCCCTTCACCCCTCCCCTCCCCACCCCTGCCCTCTACTCCCCTCCCCTCCCCTCATAGCATCAATACGTTTAATGCATTGATATTTTTTTCCTTATCTATGTTAGATCCCATATCGTCATTTTGCTAATAGCCTTGCAACTACACTCAAAAGCCTTGCTCCTTCTCCCTCTATCATACCAGCCTGGCAAGATGTCCTACTATGTGTCACAAGTGATATGTTGGGAAGACCCTGGCCAGGACGGGTTCTAGTCTTTGCTCTCTTGGTGACTAGTATTATAACCTTGGCAAGTTACTTCACTAATCTAGGCTATATAAATTGTGATGTTTGGACTAGATCATCATTTTCTAAAATATAATAGATGCTAGACCCAGATGTTACATAAAAAAGGAATCTCACAGTCAAATGAATTTGGCAAACACAGCATATTATTTCCTCTTACAAATTTACAGTGCATAATAACATCTTAAAGTCTGAGAATTCCTATAGGGAGAAAAAACAATTTAACATTGTTTATCCTAGCATTTCTCAACCTATTTGACTATGGAGCCTCATACACTTAATTCATATCTGCAGAACTTGACTTCAGTTAAACACACTTTGGAAAATGCTGGCCCAGATTATCTTTGGCATTATTTATTTTTGATCTTTAATTTCATGATTCTTTAATTTACTTTATATGCTTGTTCAGTCACCAAGAATGTCTAGGATAGATGCACTTCAGTATCTCCATAATTCAGTGAGATGGATTTATGCTATGTATCACCCACAAATAAAATAGTGCATTGACAGTGGCCCTTCTTTAAGAAGACTTTTTTAGAGATCAGCAGTATTTTATATGGTAGAGAGAGAGAGAGAGAGAGAGAAACAATTCCTATGATTTATTAACTACAGCATGGCAAGTAATCCCTTATTCCACAGTCATCACTCAGGGAAAATGAAGGTTTCTTTAAGACCTTCCTTCAAAGTCACTTAAATGAAAAAGATGCCTTTTTTTTGAAATGCATGTATATATAAGAATTGCCAATAGTTGCTTTGCATAATCTAGTGATTCTGATAGGTTGCTTGAGTAAGTACAAGTTAAACAGATGCACGGATGTACAGGATTGTAAAGTTCAAAGGAAATGCAAACTTGATTAACAAAAGTCACTGTCAGAGACTAATTGTAATTCTGCAGCATATGAATCCTTGAATAATGTCCCCTAAAAGGTCAGCCAAAAGTCCTGCTTCTGTCTACTGTTCCCTTGAAGAGAGTTTTCAAATTTAGGTATTTCCTGGCATCATAAAAGTCAGAGCTATAAAGCATTTTTTTTAAAGTTTCTTTTACAAGTTAAGGCAACATGAAATTCGTGAGAATAATTGTTGAACCTTATTTAGTCATTAAGTAATAAAGAGATTTAGCTTTTAATTAAGTTAACTTAGTACATGTGAGTGAGAACTATATAAATTGTATACATCCCTTTTTTGTTTGCTCATTTCATTGTCCTAAATTTATCTTTTAAGAAAATATTTCTAAATTTGACCTTTCTTCAGATATTGATTTAGCATATTAAAGATTTACGCCAATGTTATTAGTTATGCATTTTTAAATAATTATTATGTTAGTTTTATTATAAATATGGGATATAATTTCCCAAGAGCATAGCAGAAATAATGAATTAGTACTTAGACATTTTTCTAGCTCTAATGATTAAATGATTGCTTCAATAGTGTAATTTTTCAACTCTACATAATTAATGACTCTGAATAAGCAATTAAATTATGTTTAATTTTGATAACTGTTATGATTAAATAATTACATATTTTGTTATTTCTAAAAATTAATTGTTTTATCGGCTGTGATGTTGATTGAGTTCTCATTTAATTTATTGATTTTTGTTTTATAGGAAACATTTCTAAGTCAAACAAAAAGCCCATGTGATAGCATTGGGAAATCTCTGTTTATTGCATGGCCAGGAATAAAAACTCTGGTCTAAGTACAAGGGCAGTTATTATTAACAGATTCAAGAAATCTACCTAGAGGATTGTCATTATTGATACTTTCTGACAGGAAGTTTTCTGTGGCATACTACACTTTTGTGTCTCTTTTGTCCTCCTATAAAATGTTCAACATTTTATTAATGAGTTGAAGAATGACATCAAATGTAATTTCTCCTTATTTGCAGAGGACACTTACTTGGTAGCAAAATGATACATTTCAGAATAAATTCCAACATTGTTCTCTTCAGGCCATAAAATTTGCATGAGTTGAAGAGGTTCATGGCATCTGATTTCTATGATTCAAGAAATCATCTGAGGAATTACTATATTGACATGAAGTGGGTTTGGAGCTACTCATGTAGATAAGACTGAGGGGGTTTAATTCATTTGGCAGTTCTGATCGAGGGCTTACTGTATGTGTGGCTCGGGTGCTCCTGTACCTGCAAGGAATTTATAGTACCAGCTGAAACAGATACATTTATCTGTTTTCCTATGCATTTGATCCGTCAAAAGTGGCAGGTTTGCGTAAGAAAAGAACCAAAGTTATTTTAGCCGTGGGCATCACTTTGGAAGTTTTAGGTTTCAGTTACCTTACCACGGTTTGACATTGTGGTGGTGTCATTAATGAAAATTAATCTTATCCAGAATAAAGCAGTTATGCTTGGTATTGACATAAAGAAACTTAAGAATGACAGCCATTCTTAGAGGTCCTAATTATGAAAAATTATGATGGTGAAGAAGTTCCAGATCATATTGTATAAAGAAATGTAGAAAAACTGTTTAGCCTGAGAAAGAGTATAAATACTTGGGGGCATGACAACTTTGTATAGATGTCCTTAGATGTCATGATCCGTGCTTTACTATTCTGTGTCCTGTAACTGTCCAGGATGTTTGTGAGAGTTAATGCAACTTTCAGAGCACCCAAAATTACATATGTGAATGTACAAGAAACTTTAAGCTTTTCCATTGATATATGTGAGACCTCCCTAGATTAGTAATGAGAATTGTTTTTAAATTTTTTATATGCCTTTCATTACATCAAAGTGAAAACTTCCAGCTTTGTAAGGGAAAAAAAAAAAGGAGAGATAGCTCTTTTTTTTTTTTTTTCATTTCCTTCTACCAGGTGGGAAGGTATATTAAATTATATTCCCCCCTCCCCGCCCCCTGCCCCGTGACTAAGTCACTTCCTACAGCTAGAGGAAGGTGCATTAGCTCTTTCAGTCCAACAGGTATCGCTTAATGCATTACCAAACAGTAGAGCCCAGTGTGTTATTAATACTGTTTTGGTTTTCAGTATATAACTCACAACTACTCAGAATGGTGTTTTGAACTATAAGTCCTTCAGTATGACGCCTGACTTCACTAGAAATAAAGAAAGCTAGTGCAAATGATGCCTGTGTTTAAACCCCTCGATTCATATTTAAAAGCTTAGTGAAAGTAATGACTCCAGTCAAATGAAAGGACCTATCACAGACATTGGCAATTTATTAAGTTAGATACTCAAAGATGTTGCATATTCTGTGAGAAAAAAATGTTGAAGTTTTGTACTGTGCTCAAAACCAGAATCCTAAGACAAGGAATTGGCCTGTTGATCAATGCTATCTTTTAAAATGAATCTTGACTTTGTGTATCTTCTATATGGAGAAATTGCATTTATTTTACCATGGTGAAAAAAGTCAGCTTGAGGTACTTGTTAAAAGTACTATTAGAAAATTTATATCTTTATTCTGTAGTGATCAAAAGAAGCTATATTCAGATTGTAATTTTTATTTCTACCTCAATGGATTATTTCTTGTCCATCATTTCTTAAAGACAGACAAGCTGACTTTTTAATGTTTCCCCATCATCTAAAACCAGCAGAGAATACTCTTAGATATTTTTGTACTTTTTCTCAATATGTAAAAAAAGCAAATATTATTGAAAAAATAGAAAATAATGATTACCAAAAAGAAGGCAAAGCAAATCAAACTTGAAAATCCAGAGATAAGACACTCTTTATTTTCATATTCATATAGGAATGTTTTTATGATCAAAATGATCATAATATGGTTATTTTCCAATGCATTTGGCTCTTCATTTTGCATTTATTTATGTTGTTTGAAATTGCAAGGAGGGTAATTTTTGAACATGTATCAAGATACTAATCTTTTTCTTTTTTATTCAAAAAAGCCACAGCTTTCTCTTTTTTTTTTTTATTTTTTTTAACGTTTTATTTATTTTTGACACAGAGAGAGACAGAGCATGAACGGGGAAGGGGCAGAGAGAGAGGGAGACACAGAATCGGAAGCAGGCTCCAGGCTCTGAGCCATCAGCCCAGAGCCCGATGCGAGGGTCGAACTCACGGACCACGAGATCGAGACCTGAGCTGAAGTCGGACGCTTAACCGACTGAGCCACCCAGGCGCCCCATCTGCTTTCTCTTTTTAACATTCTGCAATTATTCTTCCCTGGGTACTTCAGTGAGATCGTGTAATAAATATTCTTTATTATTATAAAGCAGAGCTGTGGGGAGAAAAAACATGGCATATTCAAACGAGTATCCTGGTAGTACTACCAGAATAAATGTATATTCTTAAAATACATTAACAAAACTTATATTCTCTGGAACGTGGACACATAATTCTCCAATTAAACTTTTACAAGACAGAATTAAGGTTATTTAATGAGCAAAAATAAATTTCTATGATACAGAAAGCTTAAGTGTGAGAAAAGGACTAGTCAAAAGTGTAAAATATGGTAGATATAATAATGAATTTTAAAACCTTAGTAAATCATGACTGCCATTTTATTAGACATTGTTTCATAAACTGGAAGACCTGGCAACCTGATAAATCTGCCTTTTAATATTCAGTGGTTAATTTTTTAAATCAATTATTCCTTTGTCTCCCACTGCACCAGTTAGCTAAATTTGTCTTAAGGAATGGAGAAATCTGGCGTAATGGCAAAGTAATAATACAACTGAAAGTAAAAAAAAATCTAGACTTAAAAAGTAAAAAACTATTATTTTAAACGTTTTTAATATAATTTCAAAAGGGAATTTTGAACTGAAGTTGAAGAGGTTGGGAATACGGTTATTTAAGATATATAGATTTAGCTGCCTTAACATATTTATCTTATTTCTATTAGAATTGATTATGGTTGAATAAGTAAATATGATTTTTATGATATTCCTAGTTACCATGTATAAAAAAGCAATGCAATTTTTAAATGTAACCAAACATTTTGAATCTTATGAAATAGTAAAACTTGATAATAAACAGGCTTTTATTTTGCTATTTAAAAATATGTTCCATCCATATGAGGATTCTTTTCCTCCACATTTGTTTTGTTTTGTTTTGGTTTTGTTTTTTGTTTTTTTTTTGTTTTGTTTTTTTTTTTTTGAGAGAGAGGGAGAGAGAGCACACACGGAAGGGGCAGAGAGAGCAAGAGAGAATCCCAAGCAGGCTCCATACTCAGCGTGAACCCAATGTAGACTCTATGTCAGGACTGTGAGATCACGATCTGAACTGAAATCATGAGTTGACCGTTTAACTGAATGAGCCACCCAGGTGCCCCTCTTTAACAATTTTTAATATTAAAAAATTTTTTAATGTTTATTTAGTTTTGAGAGAGAGAGACAGACAGAGCACGAGTGGGGGAGGGTCAGAGAGAGAGGGAGACACAGCATCTGAAGCAGGCTCCAGGCTCTGAGCTGTCAGCACAGAGCCCAACTTGGGGCTCAAAGCTGGGGACCGGGAGATCATGACCTGAGCTGAAGTCGGTCGCTCAAGCAACTGAGCCACTGAGGCACCCCCACAATTTTTGACATTTAATAAATGTTCCCTGAATAACAGAACACAATAGCAATTTTAAAATGTCTCCATTCTACTGAGAACCATTTATGATATAATTTTACTTTTAAAGGTAATTAAGTATTATTGTTTTTCTTTCAGTAATTATAGAAATTATAACACAGCAATAATCCAGGTTATTTTAACCACAAATCTCTTCTTCCTAAAATGACACACCACAGTTCTCTATTTTTTTCTCTTTATAAGGTTCACCGTATTATAAAACACAGTGTCCCATTATCAACTTTAATCAAGTCCAGACTCCTTGCTGGATCACACAAAAGGCTATAACTGCTTACCTCTTTTGACGTCTGTTAAATAATATTAGTACTTGATTTATAGGTTGCAATGAAGATTGAAGGAAATGATGCTTGCCAAGTACTAGTACCTTTATTATATAAAGTAAGCACTCAAAAAAATGTTAGATATCATTATTTTCCATTAAACTGTGGGGTCTGTGAGGCTTTTTTCTTTGTGATATTTTTCCATGGCTCATAAAATTGTGCCTTATTTATAGTCAATGTTAAATGAATCAGTAAATGAATGAATCAATGTTTCATAGATGGTATTTTCACACTATACCTTGCTCCTGCTTATTTTTTTTTTAACGTTTATTTATTTTTTTGAGACAGAGAGAGACAGAGCATGAACAGGGGAGGGGCAGAGAGAGAGGGAGACACAGAATCTGAAACAGGCTCCAGGCTCTGTGCCGTCAGCACAGAGCCCGGCGCGGGGCTCGAACTCACGGACCGTGAGATCATGACCTGAGGCAGAAGTCAGATGCTTAACCGACCAAGCCACCCAGGCGCCCTGCTCCTGCTTATTTTTGAGTTAGCCATCAAAGCATAAACATTCACTACTTCTTAACATTTATTCTACAAATATGTATTTAGTAATCACTCAGGACCAGGTCACTTTCTAAGGTTGTCAATAGGTTAAGATATATTTAGTTATTTTAGAAATTTATTAGTTTGACAGATACATGTTGAGTGCTTAATGTGTATGGACCGGGTATTGTAGAGACAGTTTCAGAACGGGTTCAGGTTGGAAGCAGGGAAACAAGTTCAAATACAATGCTGATAATCAATTAGAGAAAATTATTTGAGGTCCTGACATCCATGGAGCATGAACCCATATGTGTAATAGTTTCAGTTAAGAAAATATACCTGTCATAGTGCTTTTAGGATTTTGAATTCAATACTGAAAAGTAATTATGTAGTAGAGAGTATAATTTTTATGAAAAGGTGTGCTTCTTCCAAAATACTGTGATGATTTTCTTTCTTCGTAGGCAAATCTGGATCTTTATAATAACTGTCCTGTCAAAAGTGTAAACTTAAGGGTAGTGATGCAGTGGTCTTTCGGTTATTCCTAATTACTACTTTCATACATTGGGGCACCTAATGATTTGAGTGATATGCTATGAATTGAAAATTTCTGTGCTTGCTAGTTCTCAGACTTACAGCTGAACATGAAAGGAAAGAAACTGAGTCTCTTCATTCATTTGACTCCCCAGGTGAAAAATCCCAAGAGAGGAATCTTCTAGGTTTAGCTGCTCTGGCTTAGGGAGACAGGCCCCTCACACTTCCCAGAAGGAGAAGTTGCTGCTGTTCTGGGCAGACAAAGTGGTCCAGGTGGTGTAAGTTATCATTAAGATGTGTGCTGTTTTGAATAAGGAAGTAAGTAAGTCTGTGTGTATATATATTTTATGTGTGTGCATATATACCTATATATGTTTATAGTTATATGCACACATATAAACATATCAAACTCTGCCATTTTACATAGTTTCTATTTAAAATGCATTTTAAGTTTATTTTATGAATTGTTTCCATGGAAAACCTGGTGAAAAGCCTATTTAGCCTATTTAGTTATTTAGATATTTGTGTGCATATGGATAAAATATGTATATTCTTGGTTTTATCCCAAGGAGGTAGCTTTTATCTTAATAGGTAGCCTTATCTTTCAAACCATTTTCATATAAATGTGTACATTATTTACCTATGCATTTTCTAATAAATTCTATATAATTTTCTCAATTAGTCATAACTTTGAGGCAAAAGGGAAGCAGCGTGTTTTGTGTTCCCACACGTCATCTTAATGTTTATATGTAGATTGTGATGTTAAATTTGTAGGAAGATAATGGGCAAAGGAGGAATTTGATGGGCATCATTACTGGATATAATTAGTGAGAGTTACAAAATTTAAGTTAGAGATAGAAATGTCAAATTTTGTTTTGCGATACTGATTTGAGATGTTGTAGTTGTATTGAAAGAAATGAAAAACTTTGGGGGAAAAAATGGAAAAGTATTTATAATCACATCAACAAAGAGGTCTGAACAAAATGTGTAAATCAAAAATGCTCATCAGTTGCCATGGCGGTGGTATATTGATAAACTAGTTGAGGAATAGAAAACCAAGAGAGTAAAAGATAGGAGGTGGTGATGATATGGCCAACATAGTGATGATTTGAGAAAGTAGATTAACAAAGGCTCCTCTCCTCTCACATGTCCCTTCTGCTCCTGCTATATTTCCCAACATAAAGACCTTTCAAAGTTGAGAAGAATACTAAAATAAACTGGAGAGAAGATTAATTAATTGATTAACAATGTTTGAGAATTCCTTTATAAGAAAGGAAAGGGCAGATGCTTCTGGTATAGCCTACTGTTTGTGATGAAAGTATGTACTCAATGAATATTTGTTGATGGGGTTGACTAAAAGGCTAAGGTTTCCTGAATGTCTTGTGGTTGTATCACATAAAAGTAATAGATAAGTCACCCTAACCTTGGAGAAAGCAACTTTATCATCTTTTCTTCACTCTGTACTAAACAATCCATTTCTGGAAATATAAACCACAGTGAGATATCACCTCACACTTTTTAGATTGGCTATTATAAAAAAAGACAAGAAATAACAAATGTTGGTGAGGATGTGCAGAAAAGGGAGCCCTTGTGTGGTGTCGTTAGATGTGTATATTTGTGCAGCCAGTATGGAAAACGGTATGGAGAATCCTCAAAAAATTAAAAATAGAACTAGTATATGATCCAGCAATTCCAGTTCTGAGTATTTATCCAAAAAAAATGAAAACAGTAACTCAAAAAGATATATGCATCCCTACGTTTATCACATAGGGATATAAAGCATTATTTATAATAGCTAAGAAAGGAAACAATCTAAAGCATCCATCAATGGATGTATAAAAGAAATGTGGCGCACGCATGCAGATGCAAACACACACACACACACACACACACACACACACACAGGAATATTAGCCATTAAAAGGAAATCTTGCCATTTGTGATAACATGGCTGGACCTTGAGGACATTATGCTAAGTGAAATAAGTCGGAGAAGGACAAATACCATATGATCTTACTTATCTGTACAATTAAAAAAAAGTAAAGAAAAAGCAAGTTCATAGATACAGAGAATAGATTTGTGGTTGTCAAAGGCACAGGATGGGAAGGAGAAATTGGTGAAGCGAGACAAAGGGTAGAAATTTCCATTTATAAGTAAGTCAAGGAGGGAATGTACAGCATAGTGACTATAGTTAATAATACTGTATTACATATTTAACATTGTTAAAGTCAATCTTAAAAGTTCTCATCAGAAAAGAAAAAAATTGAACTATATAGTGATGATTGTTAACTAGATTTATTGTAATTATTTTGCAATATATGCAAATATCCAATCACCATGTTCTATACCTGAAACTAATATAATATTTTATGTCAATTATACCTGAACAAAAAATAAGCTGAGATTAACATTGGAAAGGTGCAGCTGAAAAATATTCCACATTGTTAGCATAGCATAATATGTAGAGATGTTGAATCACTATATTGCATACCTGAAATTAATATAACATTTGTGTCAACTATACTCAAAAAAAGAAAATTCCACTATTGGAGGGAGTCTTTCTAGATTAAGAGACCATTAGTAACCATATGTAAGGGGCACTTGGGTGGTTCAGTTGGTTAAACATCTGACTCTTGATTTACATTCAGGTCATGATGTCATAGTTTGTGAGTTCCAGCCCCACATTGGGCTCTACCCAGGCTCTGCACTGATATATTAGAGCCTGCTTTGGATTCTGTCTCTCTGCCCCTCCCCCACTGGCTCTCTCTCTCTCTCTCTCTCTCAAAATAAATAAAAATAAGCTTTAAAAAAACATTTAAATACTGGATCTAAACTTTTACTGGATCCTTTTTTAAAAAAAATGAACAATAAAACCAACTGGATAGTGGGTGATATTAACTAGTTATTAAATCAGGTGTAAAAATAGAATAATGGCTAAATAGAAAATATTTTTAGATATAAGTACCAAAGTATATATGAGTTAAAGGTCATTCTAAGGGTAATGATTTCAAAATACTTTAGCTTCCACTCACCCTCCAAAAGAGATGACAGAGTGAAGGTTTTTAGCAGTTTTTATGTGTAGCTGATGGCTATAAACCCATGCTTTGCATTTTTCTATTTACTTTTCTTGTTGGAATTAATTATTTTAAAGCAATAAAGTTAACCAGTATTGTTTCCCACTTTTCTAATACCACAAGTGGATTTAATAGTCTCATTTTCATTTTCATGGTAGAACACTTACCCAGCCATACTTTGCATTTGTGTTTTTCTTCTTTTCTCTCAGAAACGTGTAGTATATAATTAATTGTAATACCAAGTATTTATTTGTTTTTACTGTGTGCCTTGTGTACTCTAAGTGATTGACTTTGTTACCTCTTAATCTTCACAGCCACCCTATGATGCAAGTAATGATTCATTCCCTTTACATGGGGGAGCAAACTGAGGTGCAGAGAAGTTAAGTGGCTTGCCTTAGGTCTCAAAACCAGTGGAGGATCAGGGATGGAATCCTTGGCAGTCTAGCTGCACTGCTGATGTTTTTAACCACTAAACTATGCTGCTCCTATCAAATAGTTTATTCTAAATACCTGGAAGTTCTAAGTTAATTACATTACAATATAAAATGGACTTACAGGAACACAATTGTTTAAGGAAAAATTATGTTAAGAGCACTACAAACAATTATATGAATAAAGGAAGGGTTTATTTGAGAAGAATTTTTAATGGTTGAGGTTGTTTATTCGGGAAATGGGGCACAATGGCATATATTATATACTTCGTATGAAGCCCTCTATTACGCGGAGATAAGACTTTTTTTTTTTTTTGATGCTGTAGTGACCCAAATAGAATACAGACTTTGAACTCTGACTCAATAAGCTATTGTAACATATATAAAATTTTTAAAATTATTAATCAGGAATGTGAATAATCTGCCCATTACCTCTGGGTTCAGAGAGGCCAGGACAGTGGGTTCTGAAGAAATTAGCATGATTTATTGGTACTTCCAAGTCTTATTCATTTCAATTTATCAGCATGACCTTGCTAAGACTCTTTAAAAAGCTTCTAGTGTTCACCTTGAGTTCTCTGTTCTGCCTTGGTTTGAAGAGTGGTATAGTTTTATGGCCTTTTTTCTCCTTTCAGTTTATATTTGCTGGAGTAGGTCAGTCTCTGGTTTCAACTTTTCCTTCAGTCCCAGTCTGAATTGATCGGAATATTTAAGGTCAGTGGACCAGAATAATTTGTCCTTGGCCCTTTTACTTAAAAGTGGAAATATAAAGACTAGATTTATTTTATGAAAATAGGAATCTTTTTCATAGTGAAAATAGTGACTTCTTTTCTAAAGCGAATTCTTTTATTGCCTGATGGGTGATATTAGCTGAGATGCAACTAAGGTTTGACATTCTGATCTTAAAATTTGGCAAAATGAAATCTGTTTATTGCTCAAAAATGTATCAAGTAAAATAAAATACTTTCATCAGCTGTGAACAGATGCCACAACTGTGTGCATTATATTATTAGATTGTTAGTATTGTGTTAATTTTACTTTAAGCCTCTTCTAAGAAGTCTTCCTCTGAGACATGTATTTCACTCTCCAAATACGTATTTGTACCCATAGACTATCTTTTTAAATAGTTTCTCAGTCCTTAAATGATAATAATGCAAGATCCATGCCACAGAAATTGAGCTGGTTCCTGTTATGTATAAGCAGATACTGTATTTGGTTTAAGAGCATTTTGTAGTTCTCAGGTGAAGGTATGTATCAAAATATGAAAACGTCCATTTTACCCATCTTTCTAAAATTGGTGATGTGAAAATTGGGTATTTTTAATTTGTAGAGGGTGTGTAACAGAGCCCTTTGTGGCCATGTCTGTTTAGACAAAGCCTGCCTTGGCTGTCCCAGCAGACCATTGACCCCACTATCTCCTCAAGATATTTATGTATAGGTGGGCTATATGAGCCTTCTTATGGGAGTTGTGTATCTGGCAGAGAAGACAAGAAGTGGCAGGTTTTCAATAAATGATGATTAAATGTAGGGAGAATAAATTATTTTGAGTATAGTCTTTTGGGTGCAGATATAAGGCTCATGGTAATATTCAAGTTTTGAAGTAAAATCCTGAATCTATTAGTTAATTTGGTTCCTTTTATTAATTTAAGATTTAGTAATAATAATTACATTTTTGTCAATTTGGTTTCTTTTATTAAAGATTCAGTAATAATAACAATCTAATAATTTATTAATTATTCTATCCACACAAGTATATATGTGGGTGCTATTTCTGTAGGAAAACGTAACACTAGAACATTATTTATAGAGTGTGATACTTATGACCAGTGGAGAGAGGAGATTATATGAATCTGACCATAATTTTCTTTCTTTTATTCATGGTAAATTCCTTTTCTTTTTTCTAAAATTTTAAGAACATAAAAGCTTTTGCCCCTGATCAAATTACTTGCCTCTAGTATGTATTCTTATTGTTGTCTACTTGTGTGATTATAGATTTCTGCATTCCAAAACAATGATATTGGAAGAGAGTGCATTTAAGCCTTAAGAAATATGTTACATAAAATTATTTTCAGAACACTTAGGCTACTTCAAATGCACTGTCTTCTGGTAGTTCATTAGTGAAATGGAACATCGTTTCTGTTAATGCAGTAAAAATGATTCCACATATTAAGAGGAAGAATCCAATATTATTTTTTCCTTAAAGAGGAAAAAATAGTTATGTAACTAATGGCCATCTACAATAGCTTTTTTCATTTCCATAATACTAATCATAGTTTTTATTTCATTTTTGTAAGCATTTTGTAATACTCTAGTGAAGCAAACACAATTCATTCCATGGGATATTCAACAAGGTCATTATATTAAATAGCTTCTTCAGTTTTTGCTTCTTAATTTTCTTTGCTTGGTCTCATTTTAAATGAAAAACAAACATTAAAATTTTCCTTGCAGTTTCTCTCCATAAAGAAAACTTCTTGCAAATCCGTTTTATTATTTACCATCAGCAGGAAAAAGACTCGTGTAAAAAAATAATCAATTAAAATATCATGTCTGTGAAATCCTGTCCTGAAAAGGGTTTGTTTGTTTGTTTGTTTTCTGTTTCACACAACCAGTTGAGACATCAGGTATTTTTACCTCAGTGAACACTTTGAGGCTTTATTTCAACTTACTCCTTGGTATTTGACAGCTTGGTGATACAATTTACTGACACAATCTACTGCTTTGTATTTTTTATTTTCAGTAAAATGTTGGTCATATTATATGTGCAAAGATGATTGAATTAGTCAATTAAGTGACATTAATTTTAAATCCTGTCATTACAAATTCAGTCCATTATCCACTGGCATTAGCAAATTTTCAAGCTTATTTTATCATGTTAATGTGGGACAAGTAATGGTTCATAGCCTTCTTTATCAAGTGATTACATTTTCTGATTTTACAGTATAAATGTCCTAAATTAAATTGATTTTTTTAATTTTTTTTTTTCAACATTTTTTATTTATTTTTGGGACAGAGAGAGACAGAGCATGAACGGGGGAGGGGCAGAGAGAGAGGGAGACACAGAATCGGAAACAGGCTCCAGGCTCTGAGCCATCAGCCCAGAGCCTGACGCGGGGCTCGAACTCACGGACCGCGAGATCGTGACCTGGCTGAAGTCGGACGCTTAACCGACTGCGCCACCCAGGCGCCCCTTAAATTGATTTTTTTAAAGATCAATATGTATTTCAGTTTGTATATTATCATTAAAATAGTTTGGACTAAGAAAAATATTAAAAAAATTTTTTTACATGTATTTATTTTTGAGAAACAGAGTGAGACAAAGAGTGAGTAGGGGAGGGGCAGAGAGAGAAGGAGACACAGAATCTGAAGCAGGCTCCAGGCTCTGAGCAAGCGGTCAGCAGAGAGCCTGACGTGGGGCTCGAACCCATGAACTGTGAGATCATGACCTGAGCCGAAGTTTGATGCTCAACTGATTTGAGCCACCCAACTGCCCCAAGAAAAAATTTTAAGGGCAAGAATTGCAGTACAATTAGAACTAAATAGTGCAGTAGAATTTTTTGTTAAATTGAATGATAACATCACATGTTGATATTTTTCCATTATCGTTAATGTGTATCTGTTAAGGGATACAAAAAACGAAAATAAGAGCTTTTCACTTATAAGGTCACCAAATTTTAAAAATATTTAATACTATTTTACCATTTTTATATGTGTTTTAAAACAACTATACTGTTATATCTATCTATATCTAAACCTAAAGCTAGCTATATATCTATATCTATATCTATATCTATATCATGTGTATCTATATCTATCTACCTTGGTTTCTTGCTTCTTTTATGTTGTAAGTATTTTTAAGACTTTTATATTTTTTATATCAGGGATCGTTTCATTTAGGCATCAAAAGCCACCTGTGTGTGTGTGTGTGTGTGTGTGTGTGTGTGTGTGTGTGTGTGTGTGGCTATTTGGCATTCATGACTGGTGAGCCTCTTGATAAAAATATACAAATATCACAGTTTTCAGACACATGAAAATTGTCAAAAACCAATTAAACACCTTGATCTCTTTGGGAAGAAAGGCAAGAATCCAGAATTCATGGAGAAAATATTCAATATATACACATTGGAGCATTTCTATGAAAAAAGTTACTCTAAAGAAATTGGAAATAGTCCCCTACACATGACATGCGAAGGAAGTTATAATATTGCCAGTGGTTCAGGTACTGACCTTAGAACTGGGGTGATTAAGTACAGCAGTTTACTTAGCTTTACTATTCTCCTAGTTATGCACAGGTATGCAGGTGAGAGGTGCTGACAGAAATTTCCTCCTTCATCCTCTTTTAACCATCCAGCTTTAATCCTGACCATGTTCATGCTGTGGATCAAGAGATCAAGTCTTAGTTTTCTCGTCTTGGTCTTTCAGTAGCCTTCAATACCGGTCATCTCTTCCTTGAAACATTTTTTCTGCTGTCTTTTAGGGCACCACTTTCCTTGTATTTTTCTGGCATCTCTCTTAATTTTCTTCAATAGTTTCTCTCTATTGTCCCCAATCTCAGAGATGCCCAGAGCTGTGTTTTTGCTACTTTTCTGTTTTCTGCCTGTATTCTCTTCTTTGGTGATCTCTTCTAATTTGACATTAAATCTTCTCTAAGTGGTGATTCCTCCCCAATTTTCATCTCTGCCCAAACATTTATAACAACTGTGGGCTCTTTGTGAGACACTTTGTGAGACATCCACGCTATGACTTGTAATACCTCCAACTTAATATGTCTAATGCTAAACTTCTGAAAGGTTTTCTGAAGCTTTTATAGCCTCAGAAAATTGCAGTCCCTTCAGCTGCAAATGTAGAAAACATTGACTTCTTTTCCTCTCCCACCTCCTATTCAATTCACAAACAAATCCTATGGGTTCTTCCTTACATACGTTGAAAATTCCACCTCTTCTCACTGCTTACCCTGTCACTACCTTGTAACTAAAATGCGTCCTCACTCACCTGGATTATTGCCTTGTCTTTCTAACTAGTCCACCTGGCCCCTGTAATCTGTTCCCAAACAGATTAAACTGTAACCACAATCATCGTTTAAGAATGTGTCATGAATTGTAGTGTGCCCAAGATTTTCCCGTGGCTTTCTAACCCATGTAATAAAAGACAGTATGAATGATAGCCTACAAAGTTGTACCAAAATAAAGATTTAGCTCCCTGGTAGCTATCTGATCTCTTCCACCATTTTTTTTTCCTTTCTCTACTCCAACCTGTTAGTCTCCTTGCTGGTATATAAAATCCTTTCACCTCTTGCCTGAGGGCCTTTGCACTTGTCCCCTCTGCTGAGAATGTTCTTGCTAGAGATAATCCACATACCTTGCTACCTTCATTCCTTTAGGTTTTTTTATTGAAATGTCACTTCTTACTGAAAGTTTCTTTTGTCATATTACCTAAAACTTTTAAATTCTTACACAGTTTTATTATCACTGCACACTATGAAACGTACTCTATATTTTATTTAGCATGTTTTGTTATCTAATTCCCTCAAAGTCAGGAATATTTGTTTTGTTCATTGCTTTGTTCCCAGCACCTAGAAAAAATGCTTAGCACATAGGAGAGACTCAATACATTTGTTGAATTAGTTAAGTATTTACTGGATGAATGAATTTTAAATCACTTAGTACATAATCAGTTCTTAGTATTCACTCTTATCCTGTTTTTATTTTCATTAATGTACATAGTATTATATATAATACTGATTAATCACTTTCTGCAGTATTGGTTTTCTATCTTGATCGGATTTCTATGGGAGAAATATCTTAAAAAATGACCTACTTGTACTCTTGTATCATAGGATGGAGGGTATTTCTTTCAGTCTTTTCAACAAAATGTATGAGAGGTAGGACATAATGGGAGATGCCTGAGGGCGACCCAGAAGGAAATAGTCTATGCCCCAGGTGGCCTTGGGAGCTAGATAGTGCCATGTTGTGATGTTAAAGATTATAAATATTTCTAAGGTAACTTTGAATATAGTTTACAGTATTTAATCCAACATAAGTGCTATTTATTAGAGGTAGGCATCTTAAAAGTGACCAAAATTATTAGAAAGGACGATACATGTGAAATTCCCAAAGAAATTGAGATTATTCAGCCTGAAGAAAAAAGGGCGATGGCAGCCTTCAAGTATATGACAGAGGGCATGGACCAAATAATTTTTATAGCTACCAAAAAGAAAAGAACAAAAGAAATTAAGAAATGGTCTTTGGCCCAAACTTCTTACGAGTTAAGAGCTGCTAAGTAGGAGGATGTGATATTAATAAAATTATCTTCACATGGTAGTTTTTTTTAAAAGAAAACCTCTTTGTTTAGAAGCCTCCAGAACCTAAACCCTAAGAGGGTTTTGGATATTAGATGGGTAAACATAGCTGCTGGATACAATATATTTCAATGGACTTTTCTCTCTTAGAGTTACAAATAGTGAAGGCTACAACCCTTCAGACATTTAATGCAACAGTTTTGAGGATATGGTTACTTTCAAAGCTCTTCCTCTAGAGGATTAGCAGCATGTACTTGTGTTATTTCGTTCTGTAAACAATACTGTGAGGTAAACGCTGTTTTTATATTCATATTACCAGTGAAGAAACTGAGGCTAAGAGGTACTGTAACCCACCAAAGGCCATGAATCGAATATTCTGAAAAGGAGACTCTGGATATGAGCCCTCGTCTCTTCTTTCCAAGAGGCAGTAGAAGGTTGTGTGTTCCGCATGGTATGTTGAGCGCAGCTGCTTGGGTTGAGTCCTCAGTGGCCCTTTGACTTCCTGTGACTTTTTAAATGTCATTGGCCTTCATTTCTTATGTTTGTGGAATGGAGGAAACTCTGTTATCTATGTCATTTGTGTGGTGATGTGTGTATAAAGCAGTGCCTGGTATATAGCAAGTATTTAGTAAGTGGAAGAGGTCAGAGAAGAATAGGTACATATTCTGAGAAGAGAGAAGGAGCTTTGTTTTGACTGATTGCATGATTTTAAAAAGCTTTATTGAAATATTTGCTTTTGGTTTGAGTCTTGAAATACAAACAGCGTTAAGCCAGTCGAAGAAAGTAGAGAGCAAAATGAAGTGGTTAAGAGCATGTGCTTTGGGGTTAAACAGGCTTGATTTGTAGTCCAGGCCCTGCCGATTATGAATAAATTTCTCGGCTTCTATTGCTACATCTTAAAATCAGGGCAGTAATGATAGCTACTTTCATGATGTTGTGAGGATTAGATGAGTCACTGTATGTAAAGGGCTTACAACCAGGCCTAGCACATAGTAAAACCAGCTACTTTATTGTGAATTTGCCTGTACTTTAGGACAGATACTCTGAGAGCCGTGAACGGTATGAATTGGCAGAGAGTCGTGGGTATATAGGAAACTGATAGATTTCTATAAATTAAAAATTAGAAAAAAAATTATAAATGTAATTAAGAATACTGCAGTATGTTGTTGTTGTTGCTGCTGTTGTTAGAAATAAGCACAGGGGTGCCTGGGTGGCTCAGTCGCTTGAACATTTGACTCTTGATTTCAGCTCAGCTCATAATCCCAGGGTCGTGAGATTGAGCCCCACGATGGGCTCTCTGTTGGCTCTGCGTTAACTGTGGAGCCTGCTTGAGATTTCCTCTCTTTCTTCTTCTCTCTCTGCTCCTACCCCCCACTATCTCCCTCTCTTTCTCTGAAAATAAGTAAGGAAAAAAAGCATAAGTTATAAAACCTGCATAATTGGTCATAAAATTGAAGAAAGAGATCCAGAAACAGTTGAAGGACTTAGAAAATTAACTGTGTGCGAGCTGAAGTGGAGAAGTTCTCGGAGGAAGGATGTGTTTTCTTTTATGATACAAGTGTATGTTTAAAAATCTCTTTTTATTTTATGTATATAAGGTAAATCTATGTAAGGAAAAATGATTACTTCCTGGACACTTCTGCTATATGTCAGTGTCTATTATTAATGCCTATTTCTCAAAGCTTAGTACAGCTATTTACCAATGAAAACCTGATCCTTTTTATATTTTAATTCAGAGCATAACATTTGTCACCAATGCCTCCTGAGTAGCTCTTACCTTTTCCCTGAGTTTAAACTCTGTATTATTGATAAAACTGTCTAGCTTGAGGGATTGATATATCTTATTAGAACTTTATATCGAATGTGTTACTATGCTTCTCTCACAGTTTATTGGCATGAGTGGTGTTTGTCCTAACAGTTTTAGAGGAGATGACTGTGATAATCATAATGTAAGACTGGTGATGCCCTTAGAGATGTCCTAGCTTCCCACTCCGGTGAGGGGAATTTTAGGTTGTTTTTTTTTTTTCTTTTTTTCTTTTGACAGAAAGAGCATGAGTGGGAGAGGGACAGAGAGAGGGGGGCGGGGGGGGGAGAGAAGGAGAGAAGATCCCATGTAGGCACCACACTGTCAGTGCAGAGCCTGACGTGGGGCTCGAAGTCACAAGTTGTGAGATCATGACCTGAGCTGAAGTCAGGTGCTTAACCTACTGAGCCCCCCGGGCGCCCCAAGGGAATTTTCGGTTTCAATTGTTGAAACAATTACTGTGTTTTTGAAATTGTATTGTTGAAAATGGTTATAATCATTCTTTCTAAGACTATAGGACAAAGTTATTAGCCTAAACATAATTAATGAACTAAATTAACTAAATGATTATAAACTTGATAAGAAGCAAAAACAAGTATATAATTTCACCTGAAACACTGTGAATTTTTATATCTAAATCTTATATGATCTATGTAAATTTTATATCTAAATTGCATATTTACTCCAAAAGACTTGAAGATTAAACTTCATTGAAGTAATTTCATGAATGATGTAATACAAAATATCAGAAGTGATTATATAATATTCTTCCTTTGCTTATTAATAAAAAATCCAATGATATCTATACTTCATTTTATCAGGTTTCCTGAGACAAAGGCCTCGATTTAAAAAAAGATCGATTGAATTAAAAGCTGGTAATATTTAGCTAGTTAGATACACATCAAAACCACAATGAGATTTTTTTTTTTTGATATTTGAAGAAGTTTTGCTGTTTGTTGCCAAGAATTTTTCTGGTAGTGTTACTCATCTCTTGAAGTGGCTACAGTTGTGAGCATATTGGTTATGATGCTCAATATGTGTGTCACTTATTTCTGTCTTTTGTGAATATTGTGGATGTATTTTTGCTTATGAATCTGCCACTTAGTAACTCTGTTGTGTTGAGAATGTTTTATATTCTTTGTGCTGCAGATTTATCACCTATTGAATGATACTTGTGTTATATGATTTATAAATTATGGTTTTAAAAACATGTATGTAAAATATTAACTATAACATTTAATAGGTTAAAAAACTTGTCTATTTGCTAAAGACAGTTCTGTGTTTTCAGATGGATGACTTCTTTTAATCTTTTTAACAAACTTTTTTTAATGTTTATGTACTTTTGAGAGAGAGGAAGAGAGAGAGACACACAGAGTGTGAGCAGGGGAGGGCAGAGAGAGAGGGAGACACAGAATCTGAAGCAGGCTCCAGGCTCTGAGCTGTCAGAGCCCGACGTGGGGCTCGAACTCACAGACTGTGAGATCATGACCTGAGCTGAATTCGGGCGCTTAACCTACTGAGCCACCCAGGCACCCCTTAATGTTTATTTTTGAGAGAGAGACAGAGTGTAAGCAGGAGAGGGCAGAGAGACAGGGAGACACAGAATCTGAAGCAGGCTCCGGGCTCTGAGCTGTCAGCACAGAACCTGACAGGGGGCTTGAACTCATGAACTGCAAGATCATGACCTGAGCCAAATCTGATGCTTAACTGACTGAGCCACCCAGGCACCCCTCTTTTAATCTTCTTAATAACACTTTAAGATAACTTGCAGTGTTGATTTTACAGATGAACAAACTGAGGCTCAAACACTTTAAGTTCATTGCTGCTAATATCAGAGGTAGAATTTGTAATCAGCACAGCCAGGCTTATGGGCTGTTTATTATTACATATGTATTTTATATGTTTTATGGATTATTTGTGATAAATAATTGGGGGAGTGGTCAAACTACTTAGTAATGGAATATCCTGTTATTGTGTGGTAATCATACGTGAAATATGAAGTATTGAATATACAAGGCAAGATTTTGTTATGTTCATTTTGCATAAAAGCCTGTTGTGCATCTTTGTTGCTATCAGTTCTTTTTTTTTAATAGTATTTACCTCATGTTTTTTAATATTTAATTACACAACGTGTTTCCACAGGGCATTAAGTTTGTTAGAAAGCAAGACTTTCATGTTCTTTATTTTTATGCCACACATAATATTGCAATGTCTAGAGTAGAGTAGATTTCAAATAAATGTAAAATGAATGAATGAACAAATAAATGAAGCCATTAACACAGATGGAGAATCTGAGGACACTCTAAGTGTGGGTTACCATGTGTACAAACAAGTTGGTGTTACCGGTGAGGACAGGACATTTGAGAGATCACCAATTCAGAAATAATGGTAAAGTTACTGTAGTGTGATGTGCCGTGGCCTTTTCTCTTTAATAGTATCTCAATGTCATTATCAAGTTTTGAATAGCTCTGTTGTGATTGATATTATAATAGATGTAATAAAGAATAATCCTGCAACTATGTTCTTCAAACTCTTTTAGCAATTATGACAAATCTTACTTTAGCCTTAGGTTGAATTTCTAGAGGGAACATTAAGCAGTAGGATATTCTCTAAATGACCCCCTACCCACCCCCACCCCCATATTTATCTGGTAAAGAAAATGGAAGATGAGATGAGATAGGTATTGTTGGCTAACACCATTATGCTCAAGTCATAAAACAATGGCTATGACATTATGACTACCATGCAAATGCTACAGCCTAGGCATCTTCCTAACTAAAGTTGTTCTGAACAGAAACGAAACAAAACAAAGGAAAAAAAAAAGCAGAAAACAAAAAAGGGAGATTGTAATGTTGAGTTTACTTGACTACTTTGGAGATCACAATGCAAAAAAAAAAAATCTTTAATGCTATCAACTACTCAGAAGCATAACTGGCTTTTCTAAGTTGGAAAATCTAATTTGCTTTAGCTCTGCGGAGCTGCTGAAGGGACTCATACTTTGGGAAATGGAAAGGCATAGAGGAGACTCTCAGCAAACACAGGCTATTTGATGTTCAAGATCATTTAAGGTAAAATACCTCAAAAAGAATCCTATCCACATATTGGAGGCAAGGAAAGTGTGTCTGTCCTCTCCAGTGCCATCCCTGCCCTACATTTTCAGGTGGTCCAGGTGTCCTTTGCACGGATGCTGTTGTGTGTCAGGAACTCTTAGCTTTTGAATCAGCAGAGTTTTGAGGGAGTGCTTTAGGGCCATAAATCTAAAGTTGATTCTGCTTCAAAACTGAAAGCAATTCCAAGAACTCAAGCTCTGCAGCCCAATATTTCCATTTCTAGCCTAAAATGGATAGAACTGTAGGACACCAATTGGTGTCCTTGGAAGTGGCAAATACTAACCAAAAAAATTAATTTGCCTTATCTTCTGAGTCTCTTCCTAAAATATCGGGAAAAAATAGTCTTTCTGTTTCGTATGGTTAGAACTCTGTATAATGCTTGCAACATGTTCAGTACACAATGAATGTGGATTGATGTGAGTAATGATGACAGGAAGAAAGATGATATTTATAGGGCTTAGAAAAGTAATTATCTTAACTCTTCTTTTGAAATTGATTATAATCTTTTTTTTTTTTAATTTTAAGTTCCAGTATAGTTAACATCCAGTGTTATATTAGTTTTAGGCATACAATATAGTGATTCAACACTTCCATACATCATCTGGTGCTTATCAAGACAAGTGCACTCCTTAATCCCCATCATCAATTTCCCCCAACCCCTACCCTCCTCCCCTCTGGTAACCATGTTTGTTCTCTATAGTTGAGAGTCTATTTCTTGGTTTCTCTCTCTCTCTCTCTCTCTCTCTCTCTCTCACTCTCACTCTCACTCTCTCCCTCTCTCTTACCCTCTCCCCCCACCCCGTCTCTCTCTCCCCTCCTCCCTCCCTCCTTTTCTCTTTTGCTTTTTATTCTTTTGTGATTGTGAAGCTCATTCACTTTCTCAACAAATAAGACTATTTATTAGATAACTGATTTGAACTAGGGCTCACAGTTTACAATTTGATGATAGCAATTTCATGATATGCTAGCTACCCTGAAAAATAGGGTAGTAGTATTAGGGGGGAAATTAAGACATTTTATTTAATTTATTTATTTATATTAAAATTTTGTACTGTTAATTTTTTAGAGAGAGACAGAGTGTGAGCGGGGCGCAGGTGGAGAGAGAGAGAGAGACAGAGAAAGAGAGAGAGAGAATCTGAAGCAGGCTCCAGGCTCTGAGCTGTCAGAACAGAGCCCAATGCAGGGCTGGAACCAACAAACCGTGAGATCATGACCTGAGCTGAAATCGGATGCTTAACCAACTGAGCCACCTAGACAGCCCCAAGACATTTTGTTTTTTAAGAAGACATAACGGTGTTTTAGTTGCTTTATTTCAAAACAACCCTTTTCCTGGGGCTCCTGGGTCGCTCAGTCGGTTCAATATCCGACTTCAGCTCAGGTCATGATCTCGCAGTTCGTGGGTTCAAGCCCCACGTCAGGCTCTGTGCTGACATTCAGAGCCTGGAGCCTGTTCCTAATTCTGTGTCTCCCTCTCTCTCTGCCCCTCCCCTGCTCACATTCTGTCTGTCTCTCTAAAAAATAAACATTTAAAAAGATAAAACAACCCTTTTCCTTACAATATGTATAGAGTCAAAGGTTCTAGTTGTCTAGAAAGCCACACTTTTATGGATTTAAGTGGCAATAATTAGGCTAGTTTTACCATCAGCTGCATAAACATCAGTGTCTATTGACCCACTGTAAAGGCACAAGTGGAATGCAGCCTGGCACGCTGCTGTCTGTGCTGAGTTTTAATAGTGCATCTGTAAGATTTTTCCCAGTGGAAAATAACAGGATGTCGCCTTGTAATTTTTTTTTACTATTGTATAATAAAATATAGCCATAATAAATAGCATCTAAACAAATAAAGTAGATTTGGACTCAATCCATTTTGCCTTCATCACTTAGTACGGCCCAAGCTTTTAAGTAGTTGTGTATCCTAAATTGGCTTAATTGGATCAAGTTGCATTTGACTTTCTTTGCCTGCAGTGAAGTAGAGAAAGGTTTTCGTTTTATTTGCTATTTAATATTTAGGTAATATTTTCAGTATATTTGCTTGTGTACTCCATTGTGCTATTAACACAGTTTGTCCAGATTGTAATCTAAATCGTGCTTTGATTAAGTTAGTTGACCTCTTAAGCTTATTGCTGTTGTTTTGTGACTGTTGCTATTATTATTCTTATCCCTAATGTTGATAATTAAATATTTTCAAACCAAGAGTGCTGTACGTTATTAAGAATTTGCACAATTGGCTGTAAGTGTTCTGGCAGCAGGAATAATGTTTAATTCAGTTTTGTGACTATTAGCTAACCCAGCTCCAGGTTTACTGTGGCTTTCTTTGCTGGATTGATTATTGAATGAAAATGGCTATAAATAGTTTTCTTTACTTGAAATCTAAGTATATATATAGTTTATGCATTTTAAACTTTCATCCATTTTAAACAAATATAATTTAAATTGAAATACAGAATGTAAAAGCAGTTGCCTATTATTAGGGATTTTGTGAAGCAATAGAAGAAAGAAATTGATTTTACAGGTGAAAAATTATTTCAGCCAAGTTTTGAAACCTCTTTTCTGCCACTATCCTGGAAATATCTTATTCTTCTTTGGTCATGATTTTTGGCAGTAGTAACCATAGCATGCTATTCTGATAGTCATAATAGGTGTATAATCATGTAAGAGAAGATGGAGATAAGACTGTGTTTTCTATAAAACATGGTCATTTAGCTTTAAATAGTATTTGAAGGAATAAGAAACACATTAATTTTCATTTATAGTTATAGGTCAAGTCATATTTGTGTATTTTATCCTGTATGAATCTGAGAAATTAACTTTATTTGCTAAGAGGGAAAGTGGCAAGAATAGAAACATTTTTCTTAGGGCCCCTGTGTGGCTCAGTCGGTTAAGCGTCTCACTTCACTTCATGATCTCACAGTTTGTGAGTTCGTGCCCTGCATTGGGCTCTGTGCTGACAGCTCAGAGACTGGAGCCTGCTTCAGATTCTGTCTCTCTCTCTCTCTCTCTCTCTCTCTCTGCCCCTCCCCTGCTTACACTCTTTCTTTCTCTCAAAATAAAGTTAAAAAAAAAAAAACCATTTTTCCTATTTTAACTATTAATGTTTCCTTTATATCTTCTGCATGTATACTTCAAAGTAAATTGGTCCTACTCAGTAGCAATGTAAACTATAATTTAGTACTAACTAAATTTAAAAAAAAAACTTACTATTTTAATTCACCTAAGAAATTTCCCTTGTTAAATTCTTTTACTTGTTATTCTGAAAAATACTGTTCTAATTGGATAGCCCTTACTTTAAAAAAAATTGTTGAATGCTTGCAGGCAACATTTTTTATTTTTAAAAGTCCTATGAAGAAATATGCTCAACCTACCACCTCTCCCCCCCAAAAAAGACAACTAATTAAAAAAATATATACACTGTTTGGAACGATTGATATGGATTTACCCCATCATGGATATGTGATATCAAATTTATATGTGGATTTATATACTCTTCTTTATATCTATCTATCTATGTATATATAGATATAAATAAAATAAATATGCTTAAAAAGTAATGTCCTCAAGAGAGGTGGATAAATTCACAAAAACATACACATATCCTTTATACTTTATCAAAGCTGTTAACTTTTAATTGTCTTATTATGCCAGCATAATTGGACCTTATTGATTGATGTTTAGTTTGAATTGTACATGAGTAAAACTTCAATTAAATAGAGTCTTGCTTCGGTGGCGGCCTCTTTGGGTACAGAAAAATTCCTGAAAAATCGAGGCAAACATCCACTCAGTTAACCTGACAGAGCTCCAGATGTTTGACAGTTTGAATAACACTGTTTCCACAGTTCTTTCTAGGTACTTTTCAGTTTTCCTCAGATCTTAAGGTATTTGTGGTGGTTGTTAAGTCTGTTTGCTGCTTCTGCTTCTGATTTCTCTTTGTTAGAATACTGGAGAACATAAAGAATAAGTTTTGACTGAAGGCCTCTCTGTGAGTCAAGTTCACTGGATTTTCGTGCATTGTGAGATTTTTTTTCTTTTTTCTTTTAAATATATTTCCAGATTTAGGGCTGTGTGTTAAATTGGTCTGATTTCCAGATGGTGGAGTCTCAGATAAGGTGCTTATTACTGTGTAATGTAAAGCATACCATTTTAAAGATTTCAGTACTGATGATTTTCTGCTTGAAATCTTACACGAAGTGGGGAAATAAAGTTTCATGTAATGAACTATGGGCAAGGCAAGAATGGGACAGAAAAAAGAGGAGAAAGCAGCGTAGCAATGCAATGGAAATCTGATATTTGATATGTAAGCTAATCCCTTTTAGTTCTCCAGCTAGATTTTTTTTTCACTTGCTCAGAAACATTTCTTTACTTCTTCTTTCTGCTTTTTGATCCCACACCCTGCCCCCTGCACAGTTGGAAAGCCCCCAAGAGACTTTAGCAGAGGTCATTTCTCAGAAGCTTTTTAAACTTTGATTTACATCTATTGATTTTTTTTTTTTTTAATGACCAGAGGAATGAGAATTTTTGGAAGAAGCTTATCTGAGATTCAGTGTCTGGCTTGGCAATCCAAACTTTCTTAAACCTTTGAGAACACTTCATTAGACACTAGGTTCTCACCGTTAGTAATACTTAGGATTCTGGCATACTGGATTTTCCTTAGAATTGAGATCAGGTGACAGGGATTGAGAAATGGGAGATAAAAATCATTTTTCTAGAACTGAAAGAAACTGTATAAATCTATAAAAATTCAATCATGAGTCTGTAGAAAATATTCAGTAGCACATAGGCACAATAACTTGTTTTTAGGCTATTTTCACTACATTTAATAGTTTGAGATTAAGCTGTTTTATTTGTCTAGGTTTGCCACGAAGGGGAAGTACATTTTTGTGAACTAAGAACCTGATAATTAAGGATAGGATAATGTTTAAAGTAAAAGATGTTTTCATGTATCAGAATTGTTGTTTCTAGGCATTTTTGAAGTTCCCTGTTTAAATTTTGAACATGCGATAAAACACAACGAGATATAAGTAAAAAGGCAGATTTCAGTGTGTTCTACCAATAAATGATTATTTAAAAGGATGGAATGTAGGCACATTTTATTACAAATGAAAATAGCATCATAGCTTCTTATTATAGAATTTGGAAACTTTCATTAGGATGCGAATGTGTTATGTGCAATTATAGTTATAACATAGGCACTTTTGAGGGGTAAAAACACAGATTACATTGAATGATTGCTTTGTATATTGATAACATGGAAGCTGTTTCTCAAGCAGAGAAAGAAGACAATATGTTGCTGAGGAAATAATGTTCCTGGAAACCCACCAAGTCTTCTTAGAGCAGTGGCTGCATAGTCCTTACACAATATAAGCTAAAGCATCAGTTGTTTCATTCCTAGGCTAAACTCTGAGAAAGAGGTGTTTGTAGGTATGAAAGCTTTGCATTCGTTTTGGATACCTGGTAATGAATAATGTCCCTGCCTTTTTGTATCTTTATAAGCTGAAGGAGTACAGAAAAAAAACCCATTCCTGGAAGAATTACCATTCAAGGGTACTACCTTAGTCAAAACCTGTTGGGATGAGAGTTTTGGTTATGGATGCCATGGACTTCTGATAAATTGATTGGTTAATCAGGACATTGCCATTTCTGTGAGGGAAGAAACAATCTCCATCTAGGTGAATTGAAACTAAAGGAAATAAGTAAAAGGACTAATCTCTGAAATTTGATCTTAATAAATACAAAACTCTCTTCTATGAAGGCAAGGTCTTTGTATATACTGCTCTAATGCTTGATATCACCCAGTGGCAGGGTATATGGTAGACATTAATTAAGCATACTTCTTTTCCCTTCCCTATCCTGTCTTACCCTACTTTATCCTATGTTGTCTTATTCTAGGCTATCTTCTGTTCTCCTCTCTATGTATGTATGATGGCAGACTGTCACTATAATAAATGTTTTCCCTTATCTTTCATTAATTATAACTTCTTTTGATAGTCATCAAACTAAAATGTAAAAGGGTTAGCCTTTTATAAGTGAAAATGTGTGTAATGTATGATTAAGCTTTCAAGATTATTTCTTGTTTTGGATTATCTATGGTCCTTTCCCTCAGTTAATAAACTATTAGTTGTCGATGTAGTGCATATTTTTAATATCATTTATACTTTTGTTTGCTGGTCCAGAAAATATTAATTGTAATTTTCAGTGAGAAGGAGGGTTGTGAATAATTTATTCTAATTATCATGTTAAAGATGAAGATACTAAGGGCTAGAAAAGGTAAGGGATTTTAATAACAAGCAGTAGGAATGTTTTCATATTACCGTTGATATTCTGATCACTGTCACACATTCTTTCCTTTCATTCTTCCCTTCTTTTTGCTTAGTTTGCATTTAGTTTGCTCTTCTTCTCTTTCTTCTTAGATGTTTCAAGCTATGAATTTACTTTTAAGCACTGCTTTAGCTGCATTCCATTAAATTATGGTATACTCTGCTTTAGTTTTCCTCAGTTGAAAACTATTTTCTAATTTCTCTTGTGATTTTTTTTGCATAAGGTACTTATAAAAGTTTTTTTTTTAATTTCCAATTATTTGGGGATTTCTAAAAAAAATTAAATTTTACTCTGGTTTGGTCATACAGTTTACTTTGTATAATTTCTGTTCTTTTAAATTCATTAAGGTTTGTTTTATGATCTAAGTGTCTAGCTGGAGGTTGGGGTGAGAAATAACAGAATTTCCAGGCAAAAATACTACAGGAACCCCACAGTTCTTACCAAAAGAAGAGTAATTTTTCTGGCAAAAACGCTTAATTTATTGGATGACTGGCCAGTTCCACAATCCTGAAACAAACTGTTTTTGTCAATGTTGTCCAGTTTTATTATCGATTTAAAATTACAACCAAGATACCTTCCTTATTACAATGGCTTGCATTCATGGGGGCAGAAAATGATTTTATATGAAAATTTGACCCATTGAGGACTAGGCTTTGTACTCTTGATTTAAAATGCACCATAAGTTTACAGGTGTGTTTGTGCTCTAAGTCTTGAGGCTAATTTCTTTAGAGGATGAGACCTTCACACACTATTAGCATAGTATTCAAAGTATAAGTATAGTCGGGAAGCTTCCGACTTTGGCTCAGGTCATGATCTCACAGTTTCTGATTTTGAGCCCCACGTCAGGCTCTGTGCTGACAGCTCAGAACCTGGAACCTGCTTCTGATTCTCTCTCCTCTCCCCTCCCCTCCCCTCCCCTCCCCTCCCCTCCCCCCCTCTCCCCCTCCCTTGCTCATGCTCTCTCTCTCTCTCTATCTCAAAAATAAATAAACATTTAAAAAAAATTATAAGTGTACAGAACTACACAGCATCCTTGGTGCATGAACAAACCACTCTATTTGGAATAATCTGTCTGAGGAACCAGTCAGCAACCTCAGCTGGCTGATGCAGAAATTCTGTCTGGTAAAGTAGAGTAGTGTCAAAAAGGTGTTCGTAATAGAAAAGAATGTACTCATCTTGTAGAGGGTCTTGAAAACCAGACCCTGTGAAAAACAATAGGATGTTTTGTGGATTAATGTGCAGAAATCATCATGGGGAAAATGAGGTCTAAGATTATTCTGGCAGCTGTTTGCAAGGTAGATAAAACAGGGATAAAATGGCACTATAAGAAATAACAAGTTGTGGGCGCCTGGGTGGGTTAGTCGGTTGAGCATTGGACTTCAGCTCAGGTCATGATCTCATGGTCCGGTCCGTGAGTTCAAGCCCTGCATCAGGCTCTGTGCTGACCGCTCAGAGCCTGGAGCCTGTTTCGGATTCTGTGTCTCCCTCTCTCTCTGACCCTCCCCCATTCATGCTCTGTCTCTTTCAGTCTCAAAAATAAATAAATGTTAAAAAAATTAAAAAAAAAAAAAGAAGTAAGTTGCTATTGTAGTATTCCAAGTATGGGGGCCAGTGGTGACCACATGTTGGCAGGAGGTCAAACTAAGTGTAAAATGCTTTGGGATCTTGCCTTAGCACTATTACCTTATAACCATGATAATCTTTATCAGTGGCACATTTGGAAATAGAGATGAAAGACAAATTCAAACAGTCTCCTGAGAACATAATGTGGTGGTACATGCTAATAGTTACTGATATGGACTGAAAGTAGAAGATATTTGAAGATGACTCAGACTAATAGATTGGGAGATGGAAACTGGGTAGTTGGAAAATACCATCACAGCTAGAGAGACAGCGCTGGAAAATCTAGTAATGGAGGTGGAATGTCATAAGTGTAGTTAATGTGTCTATATACAGTTTGACTCCTATTTTCTTATTTAACTTCCAAGTAATTTGAAATGATAGATATGAGGCCATATATCTCTTTTTACAGATAATAAAATTGTGACATCTAGTATTTAACTGTTCTAAAAATGATTTAAGGACTCTCATAGACAAAAAAAAATATATTACCTTATAAGTAGTTTACTAATTCACTCTATTTTTTTTTTTTTATTCTCAGTTCTCACTGATCTTTTAAAACATTTTAGTGTCATCTTAGGCTGCAAACCATCTTTTACCTGACACTACAATGATCTTTTTAAAGTGTGTTTGTACCCATGAGTTATTCATTGCTTCCTGAACCTTTATTGGACAGTTCAGTGGGAGGTGTCACATAAATATAATTAATGCCACACAGACCAAGATAATAAAATATATTTTCATCTCAATTCCAGACTAATTTTTACTTGGATTTCCTGGAATCTTATTTAAATATTAGAATGTGAAGGTGCCTTCAAACCATAATCAATGTTGTGAAATTCTGAGATGATTATTTCGTAAAGAATTCATTTAAGAAAGCCTGTGGTTTTTCATTGCAAGCATCCTCTTATCAAATATGGACAATAATAATCAGCACAATGCTATTTGAGAAGCTGGAGGGTATAGACTGAATTTGGATTAGTTGTATTCAAATTCTGGCTTTGACACTCAGTGTCTCAGAATATTTATTTGTGAAATAAACAAGGAAATGTTCATACTAACCTCAGGAATTTTATAAAGGTGAAGTGAAGATATAAAGTGTTTGAAACCTTAAAAAAAATAAGGTTAAATAGGAACATAGAATCTTCAAAAATGTCAAGTGTTTAAAATTTTAAAATGTTACTAAAAGTGTTTGGAGAGTATAAAGTTTGTTTCTTTCTCATTCTGTTCCCATTCCTCAGCCACAATGTAAATATAAACTCTTTGAGGGCTAGTTTTGTCTGTTCAGTTCACTCCTGAATCTACAGCACCTAGAACTGTGCCTGGGTACTGGGTAAAATATTTGATGAAGTAGTGGATGAATGGGTGAATGAATGAATGTTGCTCTACTTTTTAAACTTGCTATCTCAGAATTAGAAAATTTGCCTTGAACATTTATCTTTATTATGTATTCCCCTTTTTTAGTTAATAATCAAATCCGTACCATTTTATTTTCCATTGTTGCTGTCTTACATATGTGCTTCATAACAAAGTTTTATCTAAAGTATGAATTAATTTAATTTTTAATTTTTAATTAAAGCTATCTAATATTCAGATATTTCCATCTATAATTTGCAAAGCATAGAGTGAATTTCAATAACTGCTGGTGAATTTCTTTTTATGTCACTTTTGAATGGTAATGAAAATATAAAAATATAAACACATCAAATTTTCTATCCTTCCTGAGTGCTTTCCTTCGAAGTAGTCACATTGCTCAAAAATGATTCTAGTAGTTCCTTTTAAAATCCCTTTTAGGGGTGCGTGGTGGTTTAGTTTAGTTGAGTTTCTGACTCTTGATTTTGGCTCAAGCCATGATCTCATGATTTGTGACACTCAGCCCACATTGGGGCTTGTGCTGACAACACAGAGCCTCCTTGGAATTCTCTCTCTCCCTCTTTCTCTGCCCCTCCCCTGCTTGCATTCTCTATCCCTCTCCCTTGCTCCATCCCTCAAAGTGAATAGACATTAAGAAATAAAAATAAAAAATCTTTTAGATCACGTTTACTTATTGGAAAAGAAATTTATCCTAACAGTTCATGCTGATGGAACAGTATCATTTGATATGATTTGATATGACCTCTTCCTCCCTTCCTTTTGGTTTTCAATTCCCTTCAGACATGCACTCCCCTTTTCCTTTTCTGCAATTTACCTCAGTCCTGGTCTCCTTCATCTTAGGAAGCTGTGACCCCGTGTAACTTTGTTCTTCTGTCCGAGTTGTCTACTAATTCTTAAATGCCTAAAGGGATATAATTGAATGAAGCATTGAGACAGTTATAGCCAAACTGTAAATTAAAGAATCTCTGATCTTATGGACAAAAAGAAAATGGACCTATAAAGATAGTTAAGCAAACAAACTCAAAGACACATATAATGTTGCATTTTTGTTCTTGGTCTCAATTTATGTGAGGCCAATACAGATGGTTTCCAATAAATACTTAGAATTTTGTTTTGTTTTGTTTTAACTAAAACGAAAATACTTTGTTTACCCAGTCAGAATTTTTGAGGCCCTGTTAAATGCTTAGTTCTTTAGGAAGGGGTAATATCAACTGAAGAGGTAGTCACAGCCTCTGTTCTCAAGCAGTTGTAGGGGTTCAGCCAAATAGAAGAATATAAAAAGTGGTATAGGATCATGAGGGAACATAGGACTGGTTCTGTCTGTGGTTGAGTGGGTTTGGTGCTGTTGGGGAGAAAGAACTTCATGGAATAAGTCATGTTTGGATTTCAGAATGTATTTCATTATTGGGGGAAACAAAATGTAAAGCTTGAGGATATTTCTAGGAGAGCCTGTGCTTTCATTACCCATGATCAGATGTAGAATGTTAGTTAAGATTGGATGGAAAAAAAAAAAAAAAACAGGAAAAAAATACCTTACATGTACAGCCAAGAATTGACTAAAACAATTGCTTGCATTTGCCTGTTCAAGTAGTCAAGTGTGCCATTCAAATATGGAATGAATTATTCTTATGGTATAAAACCTCACTAATTGGCCAAATATGGGTGGGTATTCACTAGGAAAATATAATCTGAAATCCTCAAACAAAATATAATGTTTTTGTTAGTGAATATATTTACCACTAATTTGTTTTCTTATATATCTGATGGTAATCAATAGTGATTCTATGAAGAGCTTAATTTTAATTTTATGCTAATGAGTTTCTCCACATATCTAATTTCTTATCCATTTGGGGACAAGATTATAGAATACATGTTAGATTTTGTCATTGTTTTGGCACATATATGATTACTTAGGCTTTTGCTAATAGCATATTACTACTAATAGCATAATAAATACTAAGTATCATAGTAATTAACTAATGCAGCTGATGCTCATATAAAGCACTTAAATAGACTCACTAGAAAGTTCAGACTTTGATATGACCAGTGCAGAACCATTAGAAAACATTGAAATCCCAAAGAAAATACTATGAAAGACACTCCTCCTTTTTTTTTAATAAAATGTTTGCCATATTGATATTAGTTTAATAATAAAAGGAATAGAAATATTATGGTGATTTAAAGAAAAATAAAGACTAAAAAAATCCCTTTAAACCTACCACTTAAGTCTTATTTTTTTGTTTATTCCTTTCTACTTTTAAAATCTGAATTTGTTTAAATTATTATAATCACAGTATCTGTGTATATACATAAATTCACAGAGCATGTATTTGTATATACTGATTAAGTGGCAAGATACATATCTCATTTTTTTTTCCACAGCATTTCTAACGATAAAAGTGATTAAATATATCCCAGGATCTTATTAAAAGTGTCTGTTGCAAAAAAACAACAAAAAGAAAACAACCCAGAAAATTCTTAGAAATCATATAATTTATTTTTTATGGTCTTTTAAAAATTTTTAAAAAATGTTTATGTATTTTTGAGGGAGAGAGAAAGAGTGTGGGTGGGGGAGGGGCAGAGAGAGAGAGGGAGAAACAGAATCTGAAGCAGGCTCCAGGCTCTGAGCTGTCAGCACAGAGCCCAACACAGGACTCAAATCACAAACCGTGATATCATGGCGTGAGCTTAAGTTGGATGCTCAACCAACTGAGCCACCCAGGCGCCCCTTTTATGATCATTTTTTTTTAATTTTATTTAAATTTTAGTTAGGTAATGTACAGGGCAATATTGATTTCAGGAGTAGAATTTAATGATTCATCACTTACATACAACACCCAGTGCCCATTACAAGTGCCCATCACCCATCTAGTACATCACCCACCTGACTCCCTCCATCAAACCTCAGTTTCTTCTCTGTCCTTAAGAGTCTCTTGTGGTTTGTTTCCTCTCTCCTCTTTTCCCCCACTCTTTTTTCCCATATGTTCATCTGTTTTGTTTCTTAAATTCCACATGAGTGAAATCATATGATATTTGTCTTTCTCTGATTGACTTATTTTGCTTATCTTAATCGATTATAGCTCCATGCACGTTTTTGCAAATGGCAAGAAGAAATCAGAGAACTTATTACAAAATCTTACATCTTCTTTTAATTAGGAAAATGTTTAAATTCCAATACCTACCAGAGTCATTAATTATTCCCAATGTACATTACAGCAGATTAGGTGGTTGAGGAAGATCTGTCACAGGTGAATTGAATTTCATTTTTATACCATGGCTCTGCTGCTATACCCCAAACATTGTGGGGAAAAAATATAGTTGACCAACAATAAGAAATACATAAGTATACTCAAATAGTCCTACAAAAGTAACCATAAAGTAGTACATTCTTGTCTAATCATGTAATGTATTTTTTTTTTCTTACAGGAATGTTTAAATGTTCAGTAAATTGGAGGAAAAGAACATGGACTTTTAGCTACTGAAGAGAAAATTAAGGTAACTATTAGATTATTTTTTGCCAATCATAATTGTTAGTCATTTCAGTGTATTTCAGTGAATGTTTACATTCAAGTTAATGTATGTTTTTATGAGGTTCATATTAAAAACTGTTTAATGAGCTACTTAAATGGAACTTTATATATTTTGTGGAAAATAAATTGACATTTCATGTGGACAAATATGTAAGTAATGTAGTTCAAAATATTTGCCATTGTGAGGAAGTATACTCTAGCTCTATGAAAAATAAATGTGCTATTAAAAATAATTTGTTACATATATTAATAACATAAATGATTTGCATCTTATTTAGCAAATCATTTGAAGACAAATAGGCCTTTATATTTTTTTTCAATATATGAAATTTATTGTCAGATTGGTTTCCATACAACACCCAGTGCTCATCCCAAAAGGTGCCCTCCTCAATACCCATCACCCACCCTCCCCTCCCTCCCACCCCCCATCAACCCTCAGTTTGTTCTCAGTTTTTAAGAGTCTCTTATGCTTTGGCTGTCTCCCACTCTAACCTCTTTTTTCTTTTTCTTTCCCCTCCCCCATGGGTTTCTGTTGAGTTTCTCAGGATCCACATAAGAGTGAAAACATATGGTATCTGTCTTTCTCTGTATCACTTATTTCACTAAGCATAACACTCTCCAGTTCCATCCACGTTGCTACAAAGGGCCATATTTCATTCTTTCTCATTGCCACATAGTACTCCATTGTGTATAAACCACAATTTCTTTATCCATTCATCAGTTGATGGACATTTAGGCTCTTTCCATAATTTGGCTATTGTTGAGAGTGCTGCTATAAACATTGGGGTACAAGTGCCCCTATGCATCAGTACTCCTGTATCCCTTGGGTAAATTCCTAGCAGTGCTATTGCTGGGTCATAGGGTAGGTCTATTTTTAATTTTTTGAGGAACCTCCACACTGTTTTCCAGAGTGGCTGCACCAATTTGCATTCCCACCAACAGTGCAAGAGGGTTCCCGTTTCTCCACATCTTCTCCAGCATCTATAGTCTCCTGATTTGTTCATGTTGGCCACTCTGACTGGCATGAGGTGATATCTGAGTGTGGTTTTGATTTGTATTTCCTTGATGAGGAGTGACATTGAGCATCTTTTCATGTGCCTGTTGGCCATCCGGATGTCTTCTTTAGAGAAGTGTCTATTTGTGTTTTCTGTAGGCCTTGATATTAATCAACCAAGAGTAACATTGGAATTTCCTTTCTTCTTGAAGTTACCAAAGTACATTTCTGTAAGGTGACTTTGTAATACCTAGAATATAAATTATTATAAAAACACAACTTAAAAGTAGAAATACCAATTTTCTTACTCACATTAAATCATGTTCATTTTGAGTTGTTGATACAATTGGTTTGATTATAAATTATTAAAAATCTAATTTTCAGAGATTCTGTAGTTTTTACTTTAAGAGTACTGAGTGTTTTAAGATATGATATTGTACTCACCATTGTAGACCTTAATTTTTCCAATTAGTATTCCTTCCTTTAGATATTCTTGCCTCAATTTCTTTGCCACAGATTTCTTCAGCATATATATTCACATAGGCAAACATCATTTTCTGTTTCCCACAGTAGTTATGATTGAATCTACTTTATTTGTATTTACTAGCTTATCTATACATTAACATATAAATTTTGCAGGCATTCTTTTACTATCTTGAATAGGAAATGTGGTTTGCTACTTAGTGAAATTAGCAAAAAACAGGCTGATTCAGTCATCTTTTTAAAAATTCAGCCATGCAAGACTTAGATGTGCTTGCTCTGGATATACTAAATTCTGATGGGAAAGATAAGAAACTATGAGATTACTGTATTCATTTCACAAAAGTCCTTGACAAACTGTTAAGGAAACAAAGTTGGGAGCAAGTCACTTTTGCTGGAGGCCCTTGAAATCTTCATGGAAGTTATGAAGTCACTGAGGGGTTGTTGGAGCAGGAAAAGTGAGGTCATGCATTCCAAGCCAACAGAATAGCTTATGAAAGTGTACATAAAGGAGCAAGGCATGGCCAGTGAAAGACTGATGTTTCTAATGTTGCTGAAGGATTACTCACACAGTGGGACAATGTTAGGAGATGAGCAGGTTTGCAGGACTAGAGCTTAATTTTCCAGCTGAGGTTCTCTAGAGTGCTTAAGGGTATTCTTAGGGTTGTGAGGAGAACGTTTCATAACCTCTTCTTGATACTTATTTTCATTAAGAAATGTAGGAAAGGGGCTCCTGGATGGTTCAGTTGGTTAAGCAACCAACTCTTGATTTCAGCTCAGGTCATGATCTCAAAGTTTTGGAAGTTTGAGCCCCATGTCAGGCTCTGCACTGACAGAATGGAGCCTGTTTGGGATTCTCTCTATCTTCCTCTCTCTCTGCCCCTCCCCCACTCCTACTCTCTCTTAAGCTCAAAAATAAATAAACTTTAAAAAAAGGTATAAGAAATAATTGAGACATTGTAATACTTAACATAATGACTGCTACAGGCACCCATATATGAAGTTTCTGGAAGATTCATAGGGATTTGTTACAGTGTTAATTGATTGACAGGGATTGCTTCATTGTTTTTTAATTGTGATATAATTTGCATCCCATAAATTCATTCTTTTAAAAGGTGTACAATTCAGCATTTTTTAGGAAATTCACGAAGATGTGTAACTATCACGAGTATCTAATCCAGAATGTTTTTATCTTTCCTGAAAAGCACTTTATAACCCATGAGCAGTTACTCACTGTTGCCTGCTTGCTGTGTCTCATGGCTACAGATTTACCATAAAAAATGGAATCATAAAATATGTGGCTTTTTGTATGTGCCCTCTTCATTTAACATAATGTCAACTTTTACCGTTGTTATATAAATCAGAACACAATTTCATATCTGAATAATATTCCATTATTTGGGTATTCCAGATTTTGTTCATCCATTTATTAGTTGTTAGACATTGTTTTGTTTTGTTTTTCCTATTTTTTGGCTATTATGAATAATGGCTGCTATGAATATACACAAGGTTTTATGTAGACATATGTGTTCATTTCTCTTGGATATATACTGGGGATGGAATTGCCGGGTCATGTGGTAACTGAGTGTTTTAACTTTTGAGGAACTTCCAAACTGCTTTCCAAAGGGGCTGCACCATTTTACATTTCCCACCAGTCATGTGTTCCAGTTTTACCATATCCTTGCCAAAAGTTATTGTTATTTTGATTATAGCCATCCTTACGGAAATCAGATGTTATCTCACGGGATTTTGATGGCAGTGATTGTTTCTAAGAATATGTTAGTGTACTGATTTGATATTATATGTGTTTGGATAAGTGTGTTAATTGAATTAATGTCAATCTTTAAAGTTTACTGTTTTTTGATAGAGAGTGTGTGTGCACACCTACATGTGGGAGAGGGATAGAGAGAGAGGGAGAAAGAATCCCAAGCAGGCTCTGCACAAATAGTGGGGCTTGATTCCACAACCGGTGAGATCATGACTTGAGCCTAAACACCAGAGTCAGACGCTTAAATGACTGAGCCACGCAGGCGCCTCAAATTAATGTTAATTTTTGACTACACAACTCATATTTAAACAGTTGATTTTACAGTGTTAAATACAAATTACAAAATACAAATTATAAATTGAAGACTATTTGATTAATACATGCCTGAGTAAACAACAACAACAACAAAAAACTGCACAGCTGATGTTTTCCTTCCTATTATAGGATATTTTTCAGATTCATTATTTAATATAAACATTAATAATCTACTTAGATTTATTAAGGATAGTTTAAAACTTAAAATAATCAAGATAATCAAAATCAGATCATCATCATTATTATAACATAACTCAAAATAATCAAAACTATGAAATAGGGATTTGTCTCTTAGATCCTAAGTGATTAAACTTGTCTTAAGGACAAATTTTGTTTTGAGTATAAGTTATTGGTAGAGCACAGCAACGTTAATACGAGACTTAATGACATCTGAAGCACAGATAACCAGGTTTTTCAGCAATGTTTAAAGTCACGTTCAGTTTAATCATTTACAAAGTTTCACTGAACATTGATAAATGTTTAGATGCTTTATTTGAAATTCCTGTAGAGGATGAATCAAATCATTGGAAAAAGCCTAGAACTTCCTGCTGTGGTCAAAATGGCTGAAATCACACATGAAAAATTATATGGGAAAAATAAAAATATATTACATTCTCAGTAAATACTGTTGGAAGACAACATTACGCATACTGCTTTTGTCAAACAAATTATGTTGTATGAAAGATTCACCTTAAAGTATATATATTTCCATATCAATTTATGACCAATTTATGCCACTTTAGGATATTTGCTAAATGATTTTTAAAAATCAGGATTATTGATATATAATTCATGTGTAGTAAAATTTCTATTTTCAATGTACAATTTTTCTGTTTTGATAAACACGTAAAGCTGTGTTTATCTTGACACCAAAATCAAGATCAAGTACGTTTCTGTCATCCCTGGAAGTCTTCTTGGGCCCCTCTGTAGGTCCCACCTCCTACCACTATCAGCCCTGGGAACCTTTAGATTTATTCTTTTTTAGTAATGAAATAAAAAACCACTTGTGAGAGGAAGCGGAGCAAAGAGGTCAAAATTTGAAGAGAGACACTATGGATGACTTGGGAGGTATTACTTACTCTCTCTGTACTTCAGTTTCCTCATTGGTAATATGGGGTTAATAAAATCATGTACTACATGTCATTTAAATAGAGCTAGGCATATCTAAGCACTTGCAAACACTAAGCGCTTGTAAAATAAACTACAGTTTTTTGAGCCTTGAAGGACATACTGGAAAGGTCAACAGTATGGCACCTCTCGGAATGGATTTAACCCCAAAGTGTCAAATTGAAGTTTTCAAAATAATAAACTAATTAAAAATAAGGACCGTTCAGAAACCTCACCCTCAGGAAACTTTTTTAAGTTTATTTATTTATTGTCAGACAGAGAGAGAGAGAGAGTGCATGCACAAGCCGGGAAGAGGCAAAGAGAAAATCCCAAGCAGCCTTCAACACTGTCCGTGCAGAGCTGGACATAAGGCTGGAACCCACGAACTATGCGATCATGACCTGAGCTGAAATCCAGGGTCAGATGCTCAACTGACTGAGCCAACCAGGCACTCCATCACTCTCAGGAAACTTTTGCTTAATAGCTCCATTCTTCCTGTTCCTTAGGCATAAATCCTTGGAGTGAATCTCAGATTTTCTTTTGTATGCATTGCACATCTATCAGCAGATACTGTCTGACTACTTCTGAACCTCTCCTTGGATATTACTTTGGTTCAGATCACAGTCCCCTCTTGCCTAAAGAATTACAACATCCTTCACTTTTCCTTGCTACATCATTTTCAGTGTTCAGAACTCAGAGCCCTGGTCTACCTTCAGTCTCCTCTGCATTCCAGCTACCCTGGCTTCATTACCATTTGTTGAACACACAGGCTATTCTACTTGGGAGACTTAGCATATTGCTTCCTCTGCCAGTTGTCATTCTCCCCATGCTTATTTCCTAGGCTCTAACTATCCTCTATTAGGGCAGCCTTCCCTGAATATCCTGCTTTACTTTTCTCCAGATCACATATTACCACATGACAGAAAAGTTTATTTATTATCTCTTCCCATTAGTTAATATATTCTAAATATTTTCTCCTGAGAGCATCCTTTTAATTTCTATTTAAAAAAATTTTTTTAATGTTCATTTATTTTTGAGAGAGAGAGTGAGAGAGCATGGGGGAGGGACAGAGAGAGAGGGAGACAGAATCTGAAGCAGGCTCCAGGGTCTGAGCTGACATGCGGCTCTGGGCTCGAACTCACAAACCACGAGACCGTGACCTGAGCTGAAGTTGGTCGCTTAACCGACTGAGCCACCCAGGCACCCCGTTCTTAATTTCTGTTTTTAAGTGTCTTTTATATTGGGTAACTGGCCTTATTCGTGGATTTGGACATTAGAAAGGTAACTCGGGAGGCAATGTGGGTGACTGTGGCCATAGGCAGGAGGATTATGTGGGAAATACCAGGTGAGGCATAATGAAGACCTGGTTTAAGGCAACAACCCTGGGGATTGAGTAGTAGTAATATGTTTGAGACTATTTAGAAGGTAAGTTGGCAGGTCTTAATGACTGCATTTCAGTCGTGAGAGTTGAAGTCTCGGTGGGATGTTTCTCAAGTTTGAAATCGCAACCCCATGGCTTAATGGTGCCATATACTGAACTTTAGGGAGCAGAGTTCTTTGTGTTTTGTTTTGTTTTACAAAAATAATGTTCTTTTACAGAAATAATATCCAGAACTAGATGTTTATTTTTATCTCCAGATAGGAGTGATCTCTACTAATATAACACTTGAACTGAGGGTCATTAATTATTGTCTCATTTCTTTACCATTTGTTTATAGAAATTAAAAAAAAAAAGTTTTGGTGTGCCATGAGATTACATTTTCTAATTAATTTGAAAACCAGTCAGAAAGTGCAGGATGTAAGAACTGGCCATGGGCAGAGTAAAAACACATTAATTATTCAGATAGTCTTCCCTGCTTATTCCATTCTTGGAAATATAGTGGCTGTCAGAATCTGTCAGCTGTAGAGTTAGTGCCCTTCAGAATTTACATGCATAAATGGTGACCTTTGGAAATTTGCATAAAGATAAGTCTAGCATTCAAATGATAGCTGCCAGTCAGTTGAGCAAAGCAAAAGTTGTCAGCCACTGCTTAAACCACAGAATGGGCCATGAAGCAGTGACAGCAAATGGATTATATATAAAACAGCGGTAGTACTTTTTTCATCATAAATGAAAATAAAGCCTTTTTAATGGAGTTTTACAAAGACTAAATAAATTATAACCAAAAATTTAGTATCTTTGGATGAGTAGTTTTGGTAGCCGTAGCTTTATTCACTAAACATTTTTTTAAAACTTTTTATATTTTGAAATGACTAAACTTAAATTTTAATCATTTAAAATGTTAGATTTTATGTAGTAAAGTAGATGTATACTAATTACAGAAAATTTAGTAAATATGACAAAGAGAGAATATTAATACGATCCAAAACCTCACAGCCAGAGGAAGCCATGGTTTACATTTTAGTGTAAATTCTTAGTTGCCTTTTAAATAAACAAATATACATGCACATATATGAGGATACAAAAATGTTTAAGTAATTTTTGCTGTCATCATACTACATTTTACTTATAAGTACTACAGAGATACATGTTTATATAAATCTTTTTGTATATAAGTGATTGTTCCCTCAAATAGATTTTCAGTAGTAGAATTCTAGGTCCTAATGTATGACTCTTTTTTTAAAGCTTTTGGTAGGTATTGTTAAAATTGCTTTTCAACTTTTACTTTCATAAGATCTTAGTTTGCTTGTTGTTGCTTGTTTGCTAGTTTCCTCACCTTCCTTAAATCATTTTTAAATGTTATATTTTAAACGTCTGGTAAGAGCTTGCCATTTAGTAAATTAAAACGTATATGAGGCAGAAAAATAATTATGACTTAAAAATTCATTTTTTCTTTGATTATTGTTACAAATGTCAATTTCTGTATAAAATAACATGTCCTCACTTACCTCCCCAACAACCTACACAGAAAACACTTATATTTTAGAACGGTGTTGGATTCCTAAAACTAGTAGAAAAAAATAATAAAAACAGAATTTTAAAACTTTGAGCATTCAAGAAAATTATACATAAATTTTCTGATAAGAGGGACTGATGATCAGAGCAAATACAGTTCATTCTTCATCTCCTGTAATTTTTTTGTAGTATGTCTTTACCTGTTTTAAACACCGTGCCTTTTCCTGCTGTGGCAAACAAGGCAATGAACACCATAATTTTTGAAAATACCTGGACATGTCCTTTAACTCAATACTTTAAAGATAAAACTAAAAGACTAGTTGACAGTAAACAGTATTGATGGGTATACAGCTGTTTCCTTATATAGTTAACCTTGATATGGGTGATATATGGAAAGTACTAGTCCAGTCAAAACTCTAAGAGGATTGTGATGTTCACGTTCCATTATTTCTTATTTTTATGAGTAAATCCTGAATTAGCAGTGACCTAGACAGAATCCTGTGTCCTGAATCTTGTACTTGAACAGATCTTCATTTTAGACTGTTCACTACTGACTTTAATACATGGTGTATTAAGTAAGATACAATAAAAAAGGTATTAAGATGATTCAAAAGAGATTGCTCATTTCTGCCTGAATCAGGGGTGCTATAAATATATATATTATATTGTATTTTTATTATATTATTTTATTTTATATATTTATTATTATATTATATATAATATATAATAATATAAATATGTATATATATTTAACATCTATTTATTTTTGAGAGAGGGAGAGAGAGTGTAAGCAGGGATGGGGCAGAGAGGGAGACACAGAATCCGAAGGAGGAAGCAGGCTCCAGGCTCTGAGCTGTCAGCACAGAGCCCGATGCATGGCTCAAACTCACCACTAGCTTATGACCTGAGCCAAACTCGGACATTTAACCAACTAAGACACCCAGGTGCCCCAGGGGTGCTATATTGAATAGAGAGAGATCTGCTCCGTGCTACTAATATTTATAGGTTGGAATTTTATGCCACAGCTAAAAGTGAAAAACACTTCATTATGGGCTATTGAATTTTTTTTGCAGAAGAATGATTTGTTGATGATTTTTAAAATTAGGTATATACCTTTATATTTTTGATTGAGTATATATGTTTAAAATTACCCATTGTAAATCTTTGAGGAATTTTAAAAAATGTATACACACATGCAGCTGTGACTGTTATTTGTCCCTGTATCTATCTCTGCTTATAGGTTTTTGTTTTTATTTTTTGTTTTTATTTATTTTTTTGTATGCAGTTCTTTGAGATTTAAGACTTGTGTAGAATTGTGTTTTCATCACTACAAGTATGGTACAAATAGTTTTATCACCTAAAAATTTCTTGTGCTGCCCCTTCTTAGTCATTCGCTGCCTCTGTCCGTTACCCATAGCAACCACTAATCTGTTCTTTATTCCATAGTACTTCAATCCATATTTTTAGCTTTTTCAGAATGTCATATAAATGAATCATACAGTGAGTAGTCTTTTGAGACCGACTTCTTTCACTTATCATAATGTCTTTGAGATTCATTCTTGTTTTTTGAATATATCAAGAATTCATTTCTTCTTTATGGCTGGGCAGTATTCTACTGAATGGTTGTCTCACAGTTCATTTATCTGTCCACCTGTTGAAGAACACTTGGGTTGTTTCAGTTTTTAGTGAAAATAATGCTAGTATAAACATTCATATGTTGTGTGTGTATGTGTGTACACAAATTTTCATTTCTCTAAGGTAAATACCTACGAATTGGATTGTTCGGTTACCTGGTAAGTGCATGTATATGCTTTTTAAATTATTTCTGTGTTTATTTTGTCTTATTGGATTTTGTTCCTGTTTCTATCTTATTTCTATTTTAAGTGCAATTGTTATTACTTAAATCAGTGTTGTACAGAAACTTGTCTTCTTCAAGTGCTAAGTTATTAATTTTGTAACACTAGTCCGATTACGTCAAGACCTGTTTTTATTGGTCTCTGAATTTAAGTAGGAAAAATGATATACTCCAAATAGAAAATGCTACTTTTATGATTTTTCCTTCCATGATAATTTTTACTTTTCTTTAGGAGTATGTCTTGTTTTCTTTAGTAAATTATCCCTAAACACTAACCACAAAAAAATAAAGCTTGGGCGCCTGGGTGGCTCAGTCGGTTAAGCATCCGACTTTGGCTCAGGTCATGATATCACACTCTACGAGTTCGAGCCCCATATCGGGCCCTGTGCTGACAGCTCAGAGCCTGGAGCTTGCTTCAGATTCTGTGTCTCCCTCTCTCTGACCCTCCCCGTTCATGCTCTGCCTTTCTCTGTCTCAAAATAAACATTAAAAAAAATTTTTTTTAAATCTTAAATATTTCTGCACTGGATGCAATATTCAGTTCTTTTATTCTAACTAAAGCTTATGTGCTTTTTACATAGAAAAGACCCTCACAAGAAAATGGTTTATAGTAAGTATTTAGAAATACTAAAAACTACATATGAATTTTCACATTGTATATTAAGGATAGGAACCAAGTAACCACTAAAAGTCATCACAAAAATTTTTAGTAATTATAGCAGACTGGATCAATATGTCAGAACACAGTTTCTATATGTATCCAGACCCCTTGAGTTACACACATTTTACAAATATGGTTCCTATTAGGAAGAACTCTGGATCAGGTTACCTTTACTGTAGGTCTGGTCTTGCCATTAACTTGCTATGAGACCCAGGGAACATCACATAATCTCTCTGGATTGTAGTATTCTCATTTGTCCAATTAGTGAGGGCAGCACTGGATTATCCATAAAGGACCTTCTTGCTTTAAAAAAAAATAGGATGCTGCAATTCTGTGATGGTCTTGGATCATTGAGTAGAAAAAGTAATTTTGTGTGTGTGTTTAATGTACTTTGTCATTTGGCAAGGATATGTACAATACATTTTTAAAAACTTTAAAAAATATGTACGATTTTGAAAAACAGTTTTGGTGTTTTGAAAAAATCAACCGACTATTCCAGAAAGTTTGAATATTATACAATTATTAATTTCCCTACTGATTTTTCAGAAGTTTAATAATATGAAAAACTCTGGATTTTCTTTTATGTTGAGTAAATATGAGTTAATGTATGTTCATGTTCCTAGTTTTTAGTATTACATGACTATTTTACTGGAACCGTATTTGAAATTTTTCCAGATTTAATTAGAACTCCCCTTAATTATGAAACTTAGGTTTCATAATAAATTCTCAGTTTTTCAGAGTAAATATGTATTTTCTGAAACAATTTAAAGCTTACACAAATAGGGGAGATTGATTAAAAACATCAACTTTGGTTGCATATGCATAATGCAGAATAACTACTACTTCACAAAGTAATATATTTCTGTTTGTTTGTTTGTTTGCTTGTTTATTTAAAGAAAGAGAGATGGAGAGAATGACCAGGGGAGGGGCAGAGAAAGAGGGGGACAGAGGATCTAAAGTGGGCTCTGTGCTGACAGCAGACAGCCTGATGCGGGGCTCAAATCCCTGAACTGTAGGTCATTACCTGAGCTGAAGTTGGCTGCTTAACCAACTGAACCACCCAGTTGCTCCTGAAGTGACATATTTCAAAGGCTAAGGAATGTCATAAATCCTTAAGAGGAATGAAGATTAAACCACATTAGTTTTAATTTCTTTTTAAAGTCACTTATTTCATATATATTATATTAGTATCTGGTGTGTGTAAGACCTCTGCAGTGTTCTGGAGTGATAATGCTCTCCTAACTTAAAGGAAATAGGAAGTCTAGATGGGGATACAGAAACAGGTACAAGTAGCTACATTACAATATCCCAAGTACTATAGTAGAAGCATGAGAAAAAGGAAGGAAGTACTGGTTGCATATGAGAAGGATTTTACTACTGGAGAACAGAGAATGGCCCCTCTAAGTGATGGTCATCACAAAACCAGAGTATTCATTAGGGAATAGGAAATACTGTGTTCTGGAGGAATATAATTTTTCAGAGTGATAGTGTTAGGTAGAGATACTTAAGAGGAAATTTAAGGACGTAGGAAGAGGCCCTTTTTATATTATGTATTTACTAGAGATCTAATTTTAAAGTATTATTGTAATACTGTTGCTTGAAAGAACACGTGTCTTGGAAGTATGAGCGATGCATTAAAGGTAGGATAAAACAATCAGATAAAAAACATTGCATGGGAGTACAAGTGCCAGCTGCAGTATTCTGCAAACTGTTGGCAAATAGCAGAGCTCTCAGCATTGATGAAAGTTCAAATGATCAACTCTCTTCACTGCACTTTAACATAAGCCTTTGAAATATATATACCTTTAGAACTTATTTAACCCAAGGGGACCACATTTTTCCTTCTTTAAAACATAAATGTTATACTTAAATAAACCTTTCTTTTATATCTTTCCAATCCATCTAATATACAGTCTATGTATTTTTTCTTCCTGAGTCCTAAAATGTGTTAGTGGAAGAGAATTTAATTGCTTTTGCAAAAAGAAAGAAACAAATAAATTGGATTTCTTAGTTTGGCTTAGTGCTGCCTTCAATGTTCTGAGAACAATAATGCAATTAGCTAAAATGTTTATCCACAGAATTTAATTCCTGGGGAGTAACTTCTCAAATTGCCTCTTACAAGTGTAATGGAAGCAAGCAGTTGTTTTCTGGTTTTGTTGCCAAAAATTGTGAATGGCTAGATTTTTATAAAACTTGGTGGTGATGCATGTGTAATCATATAAAGTCTCCATTGTAAATTTGAAGAAACTGAATTTTGTAGACACTTTTTGTTACATTGTGTCTCAGAGTTCCCAGCCATGAGTGAAGAAATCCTCAGTGTTATTAACTATTCTACACATTAAGTTTTTAATAGGTTTCTTTTTCATTTCAATTTAATTTCATCCCTGATTAAATGCACTGAATTAGCAATGGTTTTGGATTGTCAGTTTATAAATAATCTAGTGATAAGTTGTTGAAAATGAAAGTTTGACATTTATTCTGGGCATATATAAATATCCATAGAAAATAGATGCTTCTGATTACATTTATCGGTAAATATTTTAGCCGCAATTCCCTCTGATACCACCTTTGAAAAGCATTGCTAATAGGAAAAGAGCAGAGGAAGTGTATTATAAAACCTTTGCTGAGTATATAGCTTCTGAAAAATTATCCTTGGGCAAACGGCTATACAGATCATTCTAATAACTTTGCTTCACTGTACTGTGTTATTTCAGGTGCTTTCTAGCTTTACTGGACTATTTCTTAACCATGGGTAAAGCATACTAGTAGACAATAAATATAATAAAAATATGAAGATTATAATAGGCTATTAAATCCACTCAGCAAAATACCACAGCAAATTAAAGCTTTCATTGAAAAAAATAGCCAATTGCAACCCATTTGAAATAGATAAGAAAATGGTAAGATAGCAGATGTTTTGACTGGCACAGACTTCAGTAGAATGCCAGGCAATAAATTTAATACTGTAAAACACTTTGGAAAACATTGATATGGAGGAGAATAGCTCAACTGTTCGTTTAGAAAGAGTAACACTAATAGGTATTTTTATTTCATTTTCTGAGAGCGCACATTGTGCTAATGCTAAGACACAAATAGGGAATAATGAACTAATGGAGTCTCCACCAAACTGTATTCACCATAAATTGAAGACCACATGTGAATTGAGATCCATTTTTCAAATTGCGTTTACTATAGCTTGTTTTAGGTAAAAAGGAAAAAGCTTTATTTGTGAAGTTATCCCTAGATTGTGCATTTCACCCAAATAATTGACACATTCTCTGTACATACAAGGTATCCAGTAACAAAATTCTTTAAACTTTAGCTGTAGCAGAAAATGAACTTTAACAAAGTTTAAAATTAATAAAATAATATTACATTTTTCACATTATCTATAGTCATGTTTAATATATTTAAAATACAAATTCAATTATTAGTGTTGGCCCATTTCTGCCATTAATGATGTTAAAGATTTTAATTTACTCTCCTTGATAATGCCCTGGATCAACCAAACTTTGGTATTTTAAAACTTTTCTGTGAATATACTTATATCAAGTTATAATAAACACATCTGTCATGTCGATCTAGAAGGAGAGATTCTTGTTTTGACTTAGATTGGAAAACTATTGCCAATTTGATGGATTTGAACTGAGTTTTTGAGTATTTTATCATTCGAAGGGCTTTGATCTCTGAGAACAGGTAGTATGGGTAAAAATCAAGAGTAACCAGCACACTTTTGACCTTCCCAGTCACTGCCTTCTCTGTCACAACCAAATAACTCATCCAAGAGGAAAGCCTTTATTGTTGTTATATTAACAGAAAATGTACTTACTGTAAATCCATGTACTTCCCATGAATAAATTCATGTACAAGTTGACCCCAATAACATACATTCGGATAGTGCTTTGACTTTTTTTTTTAACTTCTCACATTCAAATTCTTAATCACTGGTTATTTGTTATGTCTTACGCAGTATGAAACATAAGTTCATGTAACTTATTTAATCATTTATTAAACTTTTGTAAGGAAGATATCATTACTATTACGAAGAGGAATGGAGATTTGATTTAGTAGAATAAAGATTTATATTTCATTAGTAGTTTTCAATATAATTGTTAAAATCATAAAACAATATATATCAATAATACAATTTCTAGTTCATTTTTATAAAAAAAGTCATCAAATCATTACATCATCACATAGTAATTATTGCAAAATTAGATAAAGTTATGACTTTTAAGCACCGGCTTTTTTTTTTTAACTTTATTTTGAGAGGGAGAGAGAGAGAGAGAGAGAGAAAGAAAGAAATGTCAGGCAGGCTTCGCACTGTCAGCACAGAGCCAGACACAGTGCTGGGACCCAGGGCTTGAACCACCAACCATGAGATCATGACCTCAGCCAAGACCAAGGTTTGGCCGCCCAACTGACTGAGCCCCCCAGACGCCCCAGCACAAGCTTTTTCTTTCTTGCGTGTTAATACAGCCTCTGTTTTATTTTATTTTTTCCCCTCTATAACACTTTGCTTTCTTCTCACAAAAATTTTTGAATTTCAAAAAAATTTTACAAAAGAAATTAAGTAACAGGACAGATGTAAGTGATGCAGATTTGCCTTCCGTTGCTGCGGTCTGGTTAGCATTAGATACTCATAGTCAAAAAGATATCCAGAAGGGAAATAGGGCAAATGTGAGGATATGAAAATATGAGAGCACATGATTTCCAAAGGTCCTGATTTTTAAAACCCCTTCAGAGACTACCTTAGTTCCCCAGAGAATTGTATTTTTTTTTACAGCATCTTTCTTCTACCCCTTGATTTCTAGATAGCTTATACCTATGTCCTGACCAGCTTTTCCTTGCTCTTTTGCACCACAGAGCTAGAATGGCAGTGTTTCTAATGCTCGTTGAGACTACGCCTGTTTTGATCCCTGTATTTTCTAACTGCTACATTTAAGTACCTGTCTTGGGAAATGTGAATAACCACAAGAGTTCCTAATCTCCCACAGAAAATTCGAAGATAGTAATTGGTCTTTTCAGGCTCCTAAGTGGTATATTGGATCTCTTCAAGAATTCTTTTTTTTTTTTCAAAGAAGTTATTTTAAAGTATATATTAAAGATTCTACTTCTTCTCTGCATTTTACTCCAAAGATGGTTGTAGAAATGGAATGTATGATTAAGAAATTGGTCAGTGGAGTACCATACCACACACATATTTTGAAAACGGAAGTAAATCTGGACTTTGTAAGTCGATGCTGTGATGAAATTTCTGGAGTAAATCATTCTTCACAATATTTTAGAAGTCTTTGTCACATCCACCAGCCTAGCCTCTGAATGATGAAATAACAGAGGGATGTTAGTTTTGATGTATTTTACCCTGAGAAAAAGAAATCATCGAACAATGTTTTACAGAAAATAAAATCCTGAAAATTTGTCAGTGTCCTTTGTGATATGTCTAGGTATTAATTAATATTAAGGAACAGTTGAAGTGTGATAAACAAAGTAATTTATTAAAGAAGAAACAGCCTTTGAAACTCTAAAGATAGAAAATATTATTTTAGCTTTGAATTTTGGATTTTGATCGATTGAAAATACCCATCTTATTAGGTCTAATAAAAGTAGACCTTTTATTAGATATCATGGGGGCGATAATTATTAGCCTATAAATATATTAACAATAAATGGCACCAGAGTTCAATTTGAATAATGTAATTTTTCATCGAGATAAGTTACTTTATCTTTTTTTCTCATCTTTTAGCACTTAACTACATGGCAAAGAATTTTATATTTAAAGTCTTCATCCAGACTTGTTTAGCAAGTTTAATTTGTGATAATCCTATCTATAAACATTAACCTGATTCACTATTATGTAGTAAAATAATGTCTCTTTTTATACCTTTCTGGCTGACCACTACCTTTTGGGCTTCCTCTGTACTTTTATCCTCCAACTTCACCCTGATATAGAACCCTTTTTTTTTTTTTTTACATTTATATGTTCGACTTGCTTGGTAAACTCTTGAAATATGAAATGACATATTCAAAGAATCTTTCAAAATCTAATATTGATTTCAATAACTGAATCAGATTTGATGTAGAGAACATGTAAATAAAGGAATATGCCCTTTCTTCTCCTCTTCTCTTTTGCATATGTTTTTTTTTTTCCTTCCATAACTGTCTCCCTAACCCCTGTCTCCCTCTGCACATTCCCCCACTGGTCCTTTTCTCTCTTTGATTCTTTTTTACAGAAAAGGAAAGAATAACTTATACTAGGGTAACTTGAATTTATTCACATATTGTAATGAGAAATAAAAGTTCTGAATGGACCATTTATAGGACAGGACAATCCCTTACTTGTAAGTAGAGAGTATCCGGAAATAGAAATTGTCTATAGTCAGACATTAATAAAATTATTATTTATTCAAATGTCAAAATGGTATTTGAAATAAATTGCTTACTAAATAGATCTTTGCTAATAAATAACATTAAATGGACTGTGTGTAACTAGTGAATAGAGATGATTTTTTTAAATATTTTTCATTGGTAAAGGTCACTGCCGACTAGTTTAGCACTGACTATGCATTTTATGGCTAAGATGTAATATTAAAAGCAGATTATTTCCAGTATAAAATCAAAATTTTAAATATCATAAATCATATATTAGACAATAATATAATAACAAAATTATTAATTTATCCCTGTTTCATCTTTTGGATCAATTCCATTAATTTTCAAGATCTATTTTACAAAGACTACATGTACTTTATATTTTTAAGGTATTTAGATTTGTAATAAAAAGTAGAAAAATGTTGTCAGCTAATAATGGAAACGTCATGCTTTTGTAGTAAATGAATAAAAATGCTAAATGAATACTTCAGCCAGCTAGTACTGGTTCCGTTACTGGATATATTAAGGATATCATTTAACTTCTATGGGCCTCAATTTCTACTTTAAAATTTAAGAACATTGGACTTAATGAGCAAGGTATCCTCCTGACACTAAATGTTTAATATTTAAAATCTTCCCTCCTGCTGTGTAAACTCAAACTCTTTCCTTTGGGATTTTAGGAGTGGGGAGGAATGTCATTCATGTTTGCTCTTATATATGATAAGGTAGACAAGAAGCTCAGTCAGAATGACAGAGTATAATTTCCAAATTTAAAATGTTGTGTTGACTAATGCAATAAATTTATGCTTAGTTTTAAGCACAGGCGATGAGAACCAGAGCATATGATCAGTCCAAGTGTGCCCCTGAGACAATATAATTTTCTGCAAATCAAAATAATCAGCAAGAGAGCATATATGTCCTTAGTGGAGTCCTGAGAATTTATCAGTTTCTATTAGCGTATTCCTAAAAAAAAAAAAAAAGAAAGAAAGAAAGAAAGAAAAAGGAAAAGATCCAGTTGGATTTTTAAATGTCCGATAAATAAAAAGGTTTTGCGTATGTAGTATCTTAATGATGAATATATCTAGAAGGGTTAATTCCATGTTGAGGAGAGCATTGTAATAATTACAGAAATGAATATAATTATTCCACGTGGAGTTGAGGAATTAAAATGTCATGTAGTGTTTTATTGCCTCCGTATATTAGACCATTATAAAAAGCTTTTGTTCCAGTTGAACAGGCAAGCGAAATAGAGAATTTAAAAAGTTCTTACGCTATGTAAGAAGAAAATGATACACTTTATTTTCTAGAGGAGAGTGGAAAGTCAACTAGAAATAATTCCTCTGTTTCAACCCTACATTTTGTCAAAGAGAACCATCACTATATATTGTCCGCGAGATGCCCTGTGAATAACTGGCGATGTGAGGCTAGAGTAGTCAGAGCTTCAGAGCTCTTTATTCCCTCCAAACCAGTTATTGTGCTGCTAATTAGAATTGGATATTGGTAGTAGTGGAAATGAGGGAGACTATCAATGTTACTTTGTGTTAAATTTTAATCACACAAGTTAGGACATTCAGAATTATGGTTTCCATGGTGACTACAACACTGAGCCCTGTGTGAAGGCATTACAGTGGGGGTCTTTGATTAAAAGAAAGTAAACCAGAAGTGAAACAAAATGCTCCATATGTGCAGCTAAAGTTACCAAAAAAAAAGAAGAAAGAAAAAAAAAGGGAAAAAAAGGTCCAGCTCCCTTGTCCTTAACTATATTTGCTTAATAGTATGTCACGTGTTTGTGCAGTACACTGAAAGGTCTGTTGTGATTCTCATGGGGCTTCTGTATTTTCATTAGGTTTCAAATGATTATTTTTATGGCACCTTTTGCATTTTTTAATGTATTCAATTTATTTTCATTTTTAAAATATCTGCAGAATCTGACTTTAGGGCTCTCATGATAATTCATGTGGAAAAGAATTTTTTTTCACTGGAAAACTTTTTAAATGCATAGAGTTGTAGTACTGGGTTTTTGCTTATAATCTTTCATTTTGAATATTTAGATTAAGATGCTATTTAAAGTTCCATTTTTATGAAGTTAATTTCATCATCAACATGAAAAGAATCCCAAGCAAGAAATGAGACTAATTCAGTACATGTAGAGCATTGGATCATAAAATGATTGTAACAGTAAAAAGTAATTGAAGACACTGGTCACTAAGGGTAAAATGTATTTGGAGAAGATTTTTTTAAAGAATATATTTTACTCAAGAATGGGGAGTAGGGGATCGGTGAAAACGGGTGGTAGGCATTGAGGAGGGCACTTGTTGGGATGAGCACTGGGTGTTTTACATAAGCGACGAATCATGGGAATCTACTCCTGAAGCCGAGAGCACACCGTGTGCACTGTATGTTAGCTAACTTGATATATTATATTTAAAAAAAAAGAAGAAGAAGAATGGGAATAATTAAGCTGTTCTGTTAAATTCCTATCTCATTTGGGGTAGAAATGTAATATTTAGTATATATGTTTCATACAATTCAAAAATATATATACATAAACATGAGTGAGAAATGTTTGTGCTGTAGGAACAACTGAGACCTGCTCAGATAAGGAATTTTTCATGTACTGTAGAAATGCTCTATTGAGCATCTATAATGGGCTTGTTATAAGTTTGTCATTATAGAAGATACGTTTCAAGGAGCATATGAGCTAGCGACATTTTTGCTGAGAATAAGTGAAGGTAAAGACAAAATTTTTTTCTGTTTTCATTTCTAAGTATAGAAAGTGCTGATCGATAGCTCAGAAACTTGTAACATATATTCAAATAAGATTACATAGATTGTTTCTCTATTAATACTTAGTCATGGATGAATGCCAGTGGGTCATACTTTAAAATCAAACACCATTTTATAGACCATTTGTCTGTTGCAGAGGTCAGCAAACTTTCTAGAAAGGGTCAGGTAGTAAACATTTTAGGCTTTGCAGGAGATGTGGTTTCTGTGCTTACTGCTGAACTCTGCTATTGCAGAGCAAAGGCAGCTGTAGTCAGTGCATTAAAAAATGAGCAGAGCTATGTTCCAATAAGAGTTCAATAGACATTGGCATTTGAGGTTCATATAACTTACACATGTCCTGAAATATTTTTTTTAATTTTTTCCAACTATTATAAAATGTGAAAACAAAAACAAAAACATTCTTAGCTGTGGGACATACAAAAGCAGTGTGGCAGATTAATCTCTTGTTTTTTTTAAAACCCTGTTTTTCTCTTTTGATTTTTGTTTTGTGTTGTTTTGGGTAGAGGTTATTTGTTTATTGACATTCAAAGTGTGTCGTTTACCTGCATGATAAAAATTAGTAAACACTAAACACTATGCATTCAAAATTATATTTTAAAATTCTATATAGTTCACATTGATCATTTGAATATTTGATGATCCCTTCTATTTTGAAACAATTGTTTAACATCATCTAAGTGGGTTTCATAGGCTTAATTAATAGCACACTTTTCACACGTGAATTTTAATCAAATTGAGAGCTAGACAAGAATTTGGGTAGATTGAGGTCAAAATGTTAATAAGTGGTTGGAGAACATAGCTTACACAGATGGCTGCCGTGGGCTCCCTAATACTCCATCCCAGAATTAAGCACTTTCATGCTCATCGGGATACATATAATTCTCTCCGTGTAGGGTGATGCCAAACACACCTGAATCTGTGCTTTGCTTGTGTGTGCCTAACTGCCCACAGAGGAGAGAGGGAAAGAAAAGACCCGGGTATGCCATGTTCCTTTCCTAAAATCATCGGTTAGAGAAGTCATTTTTTCCTTCTAGCAGAATGAATCAAGTCTGGCAAATGCCTGAAAGTTGTATTGAATGCTGTTATTTGTCTCGAAAAAATGAATTTAGGGGAAAGAGGTTTGCTTGTTTGTTTTTGTTTGTTTTCTCCTATCTTTTATCGTTCATTTGCATCTTTTTATTTACCTACTGTATTTGGTCAGGTTGCCATATCAAAATACCATTGTCTGAGGTGGCTTAAACAACAAAAATTTATTTTCTCACAGTTCTGAAGGCTAGAAGTCCCATCTCAAAGTGCCTGTCTGTTTGGTTACTGGAGACACCTCTCTTCCTGGCTTGCAGATAACTGCCTTCTTACTCTATCCTCACATGGCCTTTCCTCCATACGTGTGCATGGAGAGAGAAATAGAGGCAGTGAGCTCTCTGGTTTCTCTTTTTATAGGGACACTAATCCTGTTGGATCGGGGCTTCACCCTTATGACCTTATTTGAAGTTATTTACTTCTGTAAATGTCCATCTCCAAATACAATCACCTTGGGGTTTGGGGCTTCAATGTATGAATTTCAGAAGGACACATTTCAGTCCATAATACCGACTCTTTACCAGCTTTTTGTTCTAGTAGAGATAGATCAATCAGTTGATCACTAAATTCCTGGTACTATGTTATTTACATCATATTGGCAGAGACAGACGCTACACAAATAATTTCATGAACTGATGTGTAATTGCAAACTGAAATAAGTTCTTTGAGGAAAGGAACAGTATTTTTGAGAACATTATAGTAGTAAAGAATACATATGTAATGCATAATAAAAAAAGCTAACTTAGCCTGGTGAGTTCATAGAAGGCCTCGTGGGGCCTGGGAATGTTCCAGAAAAAAGCAGCTTGTGAAAAAAAATCCCCCTTAACTACAGGGAGCATGTTCCTGTAGTCTTTCCTACAGTTCAGATACTGTGAGAGGAATAGTACCTTGAACTTTTCCAACTGCAACTTACTTTGTGGTCCGCAGAAATACTGGATTGAGTCCACAGTCTATAAAAATTATTTAGTTGAATTTGAAACAACTTACCTGAAAAAGTTTAGAACCGTATTTGACACTTCTTTATTCTCACATTTATATGTGTATTTTTCCTTAGCTTTTAATTTAAGACTTCATTTTTTCTGAGCAGTTTTAAATTTACAACAAAATTGAGAGGGTGATAGAGATTTCCCATATATCCCATTCCTCCACACATACATAGAGGACTCCCTGATATAAATATACAGCTGCCAGAGTGGTACATTTTTTTTAAACCAAGTGTCATCCAGTCAGAGTCTGCTTCATGTGAATGAAGGTCTCGGCGCTTGGATTTCTCAAGAGAAGATTTCTGTGGGGATTTGCCACTGGAATAAAACAGCCAGAAAAAAAGTAGCAAGCACTAAGCACTTTATTATCTCTCAAGGTGGGAGAGCTGGGGACATGTTCCTCCAGGTACAATCGGCCTCTCAATTGTTTTGGGATTGCATATTATTGGGTCTCTTTGGTCTGGGATGTGCTGTGACTTATAGTGGGGTGATCTCCAATGGACATGGTTTCCAATTACTTGGGAGACTCCTCCCATGGGTTGAGAGTGGCCCTCCAAGGTTTATACCAGAACTGTCACAACAGCCTTTCTCCATGGGGACAAGGGTGTACCTGCAATGCAAATGTATTATAAAGAGTCTAGAGGTTACGCTGGGGCAGAGGTGGAAGAGAAGAGTGCATGTTTATTCCTGTCTTATGATCTGTCATTCCCAAGGTTTTGGAAGCCTTAAAGTCAGGATGTTGTACCCCCAGGCTTCTGATATGTAGCTTATTTATCACCATCCTTGCCTCAGGCTCATGTCTGTATCATTTCCCTTCCAGGACTTGGGACTCTGACTGGAAGTGTTCCTTCCATTGCTCATGTCTAGCTTCTGTCTAACACAAGGATGGACCTACATTGACACATTATAACTACCCAATATGAATAGTTTATCTTAAGATTCACTCTTGGTGTTGTGGGTTTTCATTGTTATAAAATCATACAAATAATATCACTATCCTAAAGAAGTTTCTGTGCTCCACCTATTCATTTCTCCCCCGACCCACCCCTTGAAACCACTGATCTTTTGTTTCCGTGGATTGGAAGAATGTTTTTTATTTTTTTAAAAATCTGAGTACAATTGACATACGATATTACGTTAATTTCAGTTACACAACATAGTGATTCAGCAGTACTATATGTTATGCTATGTTCACCACAAGTATAGCTATCATCCTTCACCATACAACACCAACAAAATATCATCGACTATTATCGATGTGGTACCTATTATCCCTGTGACTTATTCATTCCATAACTAGAAGCCTGTATCTCCCACTCTTCACCCATATTGCCCATCCACCACCCCCCCACCCCGCCAAAATAATCAGTTCTCTATATTTATAGGTTTGATTGTGCTTCTTTTTGTTTTTTAGATTCCACATATGAGTGAAATCATATGGTACTTGTCCTTCTGTGTCTTATTTCACTTAGTGTAATAAGTGAACCTGTAGGTCTATCCAGGTTGCCATAAATGACAAAAAGACCATCATTTTTATGGCTGAGTAATATTCCTCTCTCTCTCTCTCTCTCTCTCTGTCTCTCTCTCTCACACACACACACACACACACACACACACACACACACACACGTACACACCCCTTCCCTACATCTTCTTTATTCATCTGTTGATGGTAACTTGGACTGCTTCCATACCTTGGCTATGGCAAATCATGCTGTAGTAAACACAAGGGTGCATATATCTTTTCAAATTAGTGTTTTCATTTTCTTTGGGTATATACCCAGTAGTGGAATTGCTGCAAGATGTAGTGAAGACCTGTGCTCTGAAAACTATAAAGCACTGATGAAAGAGATTGAAGATGACACAAACAAAAGGAAAGATATTCCATGCTCATGGATTGAAAGAACTAATAATGTTAAAAGGTCCATACTACTGACAGCAACCTATAGATTCAAAGCAATCCCTATGAACATACCAACATTTTTGGTAGAACTAGAACAAATAATACTAAAATTTATATGGAACAAAAGACCCCAAATACCTCAAGCAATCTTGAGAAAGAAGAACACATTTCAAGGTATTACAATTCCAGATTTCAAGATATACAACAGAGATTGTGGGAAACTGACCACTACATGCAAAAGAATGAAACTAAACATTACAGAAAAATAAACTCAAAATGGATTAAGGATCTAAATATGAGACCTGAAAACATAGAACTCCTGGGAAAGAACCTAGTAATTTCTTTGACATTGGCTATAGCAACATTTTTCTATGTATGTCCCATAAACCAAAGGAAACAAAAGCAGAAATATTCTATTGGGACTACATCAAAATAAGAAGTTTGTCTATAGTGAAATAAACCATTAACAAAGCAAAAAGTCATCCTACTGAATGGGAGAAGATATTTGCAAATGATATATCCAATCAGGAGTTAATATCCAAAAAAAAAATACAAGGAATTGATAACCAGCACCAAAAAAAAAAATCTGATTAAAAATGGGGCAAATGACCTAAATAAATATTTTTTCCAAAGAAGAAATACAGATGGCCAAAAACCATATGAAAAGATGCTCAACATCACTCATCATCAGGGAAATGCAAACCAAAACCACAGTAAGCTATCACCTGACCACCTGTGAGAATGGCTAGAATCAAAAAGATAAGAAATAGGAGCGCCTGGCTAGCTCAGTCCATAGAGCATGCAACTCTTGATTTTGGGGTTTTGAGTTCAAGTCCCATGTTAGGCATAGATATTACCTTAAAAAATAAAAAAAAAATGATAAGAAATAACAAGTGTAGGTGAGGATGTAGAGAAAAAGGAACCCTCACACACTGTTGATGGGAATGTAAATTGGTGCAGGTATTGTGGAAAGCAATATGGAGGTTCCTCAAAAAATTGAAATGGCTTTAATATTTATTAATATTGAGGATGCCTCAACTGAGTGTTACTGCTAAGCAGTGGAAACATTTTTCAATCCATCAATTTTTTATCACCACCCAGAATGAAAAATAAAAATTTTCATACTGTAAAAAGGTACTACTTATGTTTACTTTGTCCTTTGTAAAAAATGTCTGGTTAATATCAAGGGGGAAAATCTATTCATGTTTTGAATAATTAAGTCAAAAGTATCAGAATCATGATAAAAATAATGGATTAAATAAAAACCTTTTTTCCTTTTTAGAACTCTAGTAGGTTAGTATTATCCTAATATTGAAAAGAATATTTAAAACTATTTGTAATATTCATGAGAGTAACAGAGAGAATGATGGAATGTATCTAGACAACTGAGATGCAAATAAAGTTGTGGTGACTGTGCTTACGTTGCACTCCACTTGACCAGAAGTTTTTACTAGCCCTTTCCCAGGTCTGACCTTGGGAAGTTTTCATGGTAGCTACTTCTGTCTTTGAAAAGAAATGGAAATAATTGAAGAAGGAATGTAGATGTCAAGAGTCTTTGGAACCACTGCTCCTTGGCTTATTATGGAGAATACAAAAATAGTGGCAGATTAAGAAACAATCATGATTTTACAGAGAATGATGCTTGCATTCGGAAAAGAGACATAAAATTATGGGTTTGACAAATTTTTCCATGTATATTAGGAACTCAGTCTTAATTATGCTTGATTATAGTAACTATTTACATTTCTTATGTGAAGGGCACAGTTCTAGAAGACATACTATTTGTATATTCCTAGCACTGATTCCTAATTGTATTAGTAGGATCTATGTAGTCCAGATACATATCTGTAGTAATATCCAAAGGGATTCCTTGAGATTTGCAGTGACAATAAAAACTTTTGTTAAGACTGATTGCAGCATTCCTCTGGCATGAAGACAGTCTATTAAGTTGAATAGAATAATACACTGTATTCTGGTACATATTATTTATTTCAGTTGATTCAAATCCCCCATAATCTTGAACTAAAAACATATATATGTATATGTTTATGTATATATGTATGTGTATACATACATACATACATAAATCATATATGTGTATACATACATACATACATAAAACATATATATGTATATATAAACATATGTAAACATATTTATATTTAAAATTATGGGCAAAAATTAATACTATAAGACATAGATTTTTTTATTTACGGATCCAAAATGGAATTTAAATTTAGACCCTAACTTTACTAAATTGTTGTGTTGAGAGGCTTCTTTGTATTAAATGCAAAACATGTTTTTCACATTGCCAAATGCTAAGCTTTCTAAATAATTAACATTGCTCAGTGTCGTGGTCAACCACAGCAGAAGAAGAAAGCATTTTGATCTGTATAATTCAACATCTGGTTGTCACTGTAATGCTAAGCCTACCAGAAATACTCTTGCCAGATGTGACTTATGGTTGCATTATATTTTATTTAGTTCAGCAAAATGTATTTGAAGTCAGAAATCTTACCAGGAATAAACAAACCTCAAACAGGTTAGCCATTTATTCACTGAAATAGTAAAAACATTCCTAATGAGAATAGTTAACATTTATTGTGAAAGCCCTGGACACCTGTTATTTACTTATATATATTTACTTGTTTAGTTTTCACACCAACTCTCTGAGAACAAATTCTATTTGTTTTTCATGGTATAGATGAGAAAACTGAGCAGAAATAATTTGTGAATGGTCATCCAGTTACCATGCGGGAAAGCCAAGCTTTGAATTGAAACTGAGAACGAAATGCTGCACAATGCAGTCTCCATCTATGTTGCTCTGGTTTGTGGTGTAATTTTTGACCCTGCCTAAAAGAATAACTTGAATGGCTGAATTTCACAGGTCAAATAACTTAATTCTTGTAATATTTAAGAAAGGACAACAGTAATATGTATTACTGTATTACTATAGTAATAGTAATCCCTATGAATTACTAGTGCATTTTAAACATTCTATATACTTTTTAATTTTTTTTAACGTTTATTTATTTTTGAGACAGAGACAGACAGAGCATGAACGGGGGAGGGGCAGAGAGAGAGGGAGACACAGAATCGGAAGCAGGCTCCAGGCTCTGAGCCATCAGCCCAGAGCCCGACACGGGGCCTGAACTCACGGACCGCGAGATTGTGACCTGAGCTGAAGTCAGACGCTTAACCGACTGAGCCACCCAGGCACCCCAACATTCTATATATTATTAAGGGAGATAAATAAGGCAATATTTTATTAAGATTCTTTCTCTGGTGAACACACAGAATTTTTTACTGTGTTTTAAATTATAATATATTCTATATATGTATTATATATTCTAATAAATCTGTATTGATGAATCACATTATTTTTTAAAAGTTATTTTCTTTTTAAAAAAACTTAATATTTTTTTGAGAGAGAGAGACAGAGCACAAGTGGGGGAGAGGCAGAAAGACAGGGAGACACAGAGTCTGAACCAGGCTCCAGGCTCTGAACTGCCAGCATAGAGGCTGATGTGGAGCTCGAACCCATGAACCACAAGATCAGGACCTGAGCTGAAGTTAGATGTTTAACCAACTGAGCCACCCAGGTGCCCCTAAAAAAAAGTTATTTTCATGTTTGTATTGCTTTAAGGTCTTTTTTCTTATTTTAAGTTTCTTGTTTATTAAAATTCAACAGGATAGGTAATATGGCTGTTAAATTAGTGGAATTATCAACCCTTTGCAATATTACATTCACATTCATATTTGGAGAGGCAAGGGGAGTTCAAACACTTTTAACTATACATAATGTGTTTGTAGAAGAAAATATTCTTGCAACTCATTTGATATTCCACGTTAGTGAAAATATAAAACACAGTTAGTATTGTTCTTTAATAGGTGAGCTTATCTCCTATAATAGCTAAATGATGTCATTGGTATTTCCTTTAGCTAATAACAGTATGCTGTATGCAACAAATCATTTCATGGAATGAAGTGTCATAAAGTAGACCATGCGGTTTCATATTACAACTCAGATTTAAAATAACAAAATAGAATGTTATGGATGTTATTTAGTCTGATTTGTATTGGTTTTATTTTATTCCTATGGCATTGTAAGCTAGGTAAGTAATTATATAAGTAATTCAGCAGGATTTGTGTACTTTGGTTTCAGTGATAAAATTTATGTTCAATGGCTAAATCTGATACAATGAAACCTTATAATTGTTATAATTTTGCAGAATTCATAACAAAAATAATTTGAAGTATTTTTTTTACAACCAGAAGCATGATTAGAGCCACATGGAAAAACTTACATTAAAGAATTAAACCAAATAATATCCTTAAATAATAACCTGCTTTCATATTGCAGAAGTAGGTATGTCATTAGTTTTTCACATATTAATTTTCTCTTTGCTCAAATCAATTATGAAAGAATAGTTCTAGCCCTTTAAGATTTGGACAAAGTCTGAAAGTATAATACAATAAATACAATAGTTAATCCTTTATTCCTTTCTTTATATCTCATGAAGCCCTCAAACTTCCTTTAAGGTTCCCACAATCTTTCTTTATTCCTGACTTGTTGATGGTGTCTTAGAGTTGTCCACAAGAAAAAGGAAAACGGCAGCTGTGTAAATCAATTTTTAGTTTACATTGTATCTTGTTTTACCTTCCAAATGAAGCTCTATTACAACAGCTTCTCTGTCATCTTATAGAACATCTTGAAGGATTGGTAAAAGGCAATAGAGATTCATATCCCAAGAGAGGAAGGAGGCTGGATTAGCTCATATGTAATGGACATACTATACCATTAATTTCACAAACGTCTATTTAAATCTATAAGAATTCTTTGGCTTCTGGCTTGCATTCTCAGTATAAATGTGTGTATTCTATAACTGAATGAATGAATTCACTTGAGAATGAGTGAATAAATAAATAAAGGGATTCTTGTTAATCACAGACTCAAAATTATACAATAATTTTCCATAACACTATGTAGACAATATCTATGAGGAATGTATCTGGAAAAATAACCACCAAATATGCAGGATAGTGAGTCTGCACTGTATTTTGGAAAAGGTAGTAGGGATGGGGGAAGGAGGGAGAAGGAAAGGAAAATAAGATACAAAAAGGTTAAAATCAAGAGCCCCAGTACTGTTTGCAAAATAGATGTAGGATTCTCTGAGATGTTTTACAAAATTTAACATCTAGTAAGGGTTTTTCTGTTCTTTTTTTTTTTTTAAGATCACATTAAATTGACTATTATACTCTCCTGTATGCTTTCTTTTTGTGGAGATTTTCCCTTCCTTTTGCCTACAATGAATTCCAAATGTGCCAAACTTATTAGCTTGTCCCTTATTTCTCCTACTGGGCCCCAGTTGGCCAATGAAAAGGCTATTTTAAACTACTGACCCTGCACCTGGGTATTTGCAGCCCATGGGGGTATTAGCTGCTGTCCATTTTTTCCCTGCTCTGCTGCTTATAAAGATTTGCCTGGTTGCAGTCTGTACAGAGATTAATTTGATCATTCCTTGCTTATGAGAATAGGTTACCAGAAGCCTCACATTTATTTTCCAGCTCTTAATGATATGGAGGACTGACTTTGGACTGAAGCCTGGTTTTCTGTCTTAAGCCTTGTGAAAAGTCCTCTACTTACCAGTATTTAACTTGGAAATTGATTTTTAACTTAGATTACTTTATATAAAGTATAAAAACATCAATAACGATGCATTTTAAAATTCTTAAAACTAGTAAGTATGGTTTTCGAGTGAGGTTCAAATCTAAATATTGTGATAGCTTGATTTTGTTTTAATTCTGTAAGAAAACACGGGAGTTTTTATGATGCCAAAGTGTTTGTATTGCCTCTTGCTATATCTAACATGCTATTAAGCTTATTTATGAGACTTTTTTTTTTAGTTTATTTATTTTGGGGGGTGGGGGGGAGCATGTGTGTGGGAGGGGCAGAGAGAGGGAGAGAGAAAATCCCAAGCAGGCTCTGCACAGACAATGTAGGAGGCCCACGTTGGGCTCGAACCCACGAGATCATGACCTGACCTGAAACCAAGAGTTGGACTATCAACCCACTGAGCCAGACAGGCGCCCCTTATTTATGAGTTGTTTAAAGATATTATTATAGATTAATTTAAAAGTCAGCCATAAAAAAAAAGCTGTTGATCCTTCAGCTTAAATATATTGACTTAAAGTCTAAGTAATAAAATTTCCTGTATTTGTCTTTTTGACCCTTAATAGGTCATAAGAACAGTGATTTCAGCTGTGAAATTCTGATAGTGGCATTTTCTATTTATAGACTGGGTCTGCCTGGTTCATGAACTGCTTTTCCTGTTATTTTTGTTTGTTTGAATTTTTGTTTGAATTTTTGTTTTAATTGTTTTCAATTTTTGTTTGTTTTTTCTTTAAATTCTAGTTAGTTAGCATATAGTGTAATATTGGTTTCAGGAGTAGAATTTAGTGATTTATCACTTACATATAATATCCAGTGCTTATCACAAGTGCCCTCCTTAATACCTATCCCACATTTAGCCCATGCCCCACCCATTTTCCCTCCTTCACCCCTCAGTTCTCTATAGTTAAGAGTCTCTTATGATATGCCTTTCTCTCTTTTTTCCCCTTCTCCTAATGTTTATCTGTTTTGTTTCTTAAATTCTACATATGAGCGAAGTCGTATGGTATTGGTCTTTCTCTGATTGACTTATTTTGTTTCACATAATACACTCTAGCTCCATCCATGTCATTGCAAATGGCAAGATTTCATTCTTCTTGATGGCTGAGTACTATTTCATTGTATATATATGTACCACATCTTCTTTATCCATTCATCAGTTGATGGACATTTGGGCTCTTTCCATAACTTCACTATTGTAGATAATGCTGCTGGAAACATCGGAGTGCATATATCCCTTCAAATCAGTATTTTTCTATCCATTGGGTAAATACCTAATAGTGCAATTGCTGGATTGTAAGGTAGTTTTATTTTTAACTTTCTGAGGAATCTGCATACTGTTCTCCAGAGTGTCTGCACCAATTTGTATTCCCATCAACGATGCAAGAGGGTTCCCCTTTCTCTGCATCCTTGCCAACACCTGTTGTTTCTTCTGTTGTTGATTTTAGCCATTCTGACAGGTGTGAAGTGATACTTTATTATAGTTTTGATTTGTATTTCCCTGATGATAGATTCAGCAAAGTTGCAGGATAAAAAAATCAATGTACAGAAATCCGTTGCATTTCTGTATACCGATAATGAAGCAGCAGAAAGAGAAATCAAGAATTGATCCCATTTACAGTTGCACCAAAAACAGTAAGAATAAACCTAATCAAAAAGGTAAAAGAGCTGTACCCTGAAAACAATAGAACATTGATGAAACAAATTAAAGATGACACAAAGAAGTGAAAAAACATTCCATGCTCATGGATTGGAAGAAAAAAATATTGTTAAAATGTGTACATACACTCCCCAAGGGAATCTACCCATTTAAAGCAATCCCTATCAAAATACAAATAGGTATTTTCACAGAGCTAGAACAAACAATCTTAAAATTTGTGTGGAACCATAGAAAACCCAAAATACCAAATACCAACCTTGAAAAAGAAAGGCAAAGCTGGAGGCATCACAATTTTAGACTTCAAGTTATATTACAGAACTGTAATCATCAACACAGTATGGTACTAGCACAAAATAGACACATAGATCAATGGAACAGGATAGAAAACCCAGAAATGAACCCAATATATGGTCAATTAATGTTTGACAAAACAGGAAACATTGTAGCATCTGAGGTTTTTTTTTTTTTTTTTTTTTTTTAATTTTTCTCTCTATGGTTCAAATTGGGCAATTCTGTGGTTCTTTCCTAAAGTTAACTGATTATTTTCTCCTTCCTATCCATTTGGCACTTGAGCTTATGGATTGAGTTTTTAACTTTGGTTATTGTATTTTTCTGCTCAAAATTTTCTATTTAGGGACACCTAGGTGGCTCAGTCCAGTAAGCATCCAACTTTGGCTCAGGTCATGATCTCATGGTTAGTGGTTTCGAGCCCCCATGTCAGGCTCTGTGCTGACAGCTTGGAGCCTGGAGCCTGCTTCAGATTCTGTGTCTCCCTCTCTCTGTGCCCCTCCACTGCTCACACTCTGTCTCCCACTCTCAAAAAAATAAAACATTAATTTTTTTTTAATTCCATTTAGATCTTTTCATCTTATGTTGTTTATGAGACTTTGTATTTCTTTGCTAAAATTGCCTTTTATCATTTGTTTCAGGTATTTTTATAATTGCTCATTGGAACTTTTTTGTGATCGTTGTCTTAAAATCAGATAATTCCAACATCTCTGTCATCTCAGCATTGACATTCAATTTTTTTTATTCGGTTTGAGATCTTACCGGTTATTCAAGTGAAGAATGATTTTCAGTTGAAAATTTGACATTTTATGTATTATGTTATGAAGCTGTGAATTTTATTTAAGTCTTCTATTTTAGCTGATTGTTTTGTCACGGCCCCAACTGGTGAGGTTGAGTGTTGCCTTGTTCGGTAAGATACCATAGAGCTAGAAGTCCAAATTCCCCAATTAGCCACCATTAAAACCAGAAAGGGAGCTTCTTACTACTGTTGGGTGGAGCTGGGATTCCCAGTTTTCACTAGTCCTTTATGGATGGGCCCCTACTTGGGAGGATTAATAGTGTTTTGTTACTATTCCCTGTGTGGCCTCCCATGACACCAAAGAGCAGTGGAGCCTCCTTACCTGTGAGCAGTGGTGAAGGCCTGTCTGTACTTCGCCTCTGCTCAACCTGCCCTGTAAGTGGGGCCTCATTACTGTTGGTTGGCAGTGAATATCCGGGTTCTCCCTGCAATCTTTACTGGTAGTATGGAGTTGGGTAATCATTGCTATTGCCTAGAGGGATCAAAGTCCAAACTTCCCACTGGGCCTTGTCTGATACCACCACTCTTGGGTGGGCAGCATTGAGGTGCTTTGTTATAACCTGGGGGAGGTAGGGCTATCAGCTTTTCTTGACCTTTGGTGGCATGGATAGTGGTGGGGCTACAGTGTTTTGTTTTTGTTTTTTGTTTTTTTTCTGCGTTGTTTGCCTGGGGTAAAGTGGTTTTTGTTAGAAGTTTTCTGAATTATTATGCTGCCTCTTTTCCTAGAGCAAGTTTTAGTTGGACTTTTTTTGCCCATACCTGTTGGCGTTTTCAGGTTATCAGCTTCTTGTGTTCCAAGTCTGGGTTATAGAAGTTCAAACAAACAACAGGGAGCTCACCGCCACATTGTTTTTGAATCTATAGGTCTCTAAATCATTTGCCTTATTCTTGCCACTCCTCATAGTCTTCTGGTGTTTGTTTTATGTGTAATGTTTTTAGTTTTACTTAGCTAGAGAAATAGAAAAAAAGTAAAATACATGTATACCTTCTTTCTTGGATCAGTATTCTCTTTACCTTATTTTTAAAGTTTATTTATTTATTTTGAGAGAGAGAGAGAGAGAGAGTGCGTGAGCCTGTGTGAGTAGGGGAGGGTCAGAGAGGGAGAGAATGCCCAATATGGGGCTCCATCCCATGAACCTTGAGATTATGACCTGAGCCAAAATCAAGAGTCAGACGCTTAATGGACTGAGCCACCCAGCACCCCTAACTTGTTTTTAGTAAGAACAATTCCAGATACCATTCTGATTTCAGAAAATATCAATTTGAATATATTTACTAATATCTGTAGATTCAGGGTTAAGGAGAGTGAATGGGTTATTGCTAATTTTTGCTATTAATGAAAATTATTAAGATAACATGTTTTACTGATAAGTATCTTTGTATATGAAAGCCAGATTATTACTAAATTTTGTCTGAATAGATGGTTCCATCTATTAAGATACCAATTAATAACTTAACAGTTACTAACTTAATGTGGGTTATACCAATCCACACCTTTGCCGTTATTTTTACATTAACTTTCACAGTTTTACATAAACTTTACGTTGTTTTAATTTTATTTAATTATCTTATTCCTTCTCTTGAATTGGCAGTATTTTTTCTTCTTTAGTGATCCAGACTAATTCATTAATTTGACAAATTGATTCTTTAGACATTTTCTGTATGACAAATAAAAAGAAATCATATTCGCCCTTTGTTTATTCACAGTTTAATAATGGGTTGGCCTAAGTATGAGAAATTACTGTAGTTTTGCTTTTGTTAATAGGAAACTATATTTAAGTCTTATTTCCTTCTTTTACTTTATTCTTTCCTTTATATTGGGTTCTGGACCCTTGGAATAACAAGCCAAACAAGAACCAAACTTATTGACCTGGTATATCTTGTGTCTTACTGATTTCAGATCAATTTATTAAAATTATGCATTTTCAAATAACTTCTGCATAATTGATAGCTATGTATGATTTTCCTACACTTATTGTGAACATTTATGTCTAGAGGTTCTGTTTTCAATTTTAGGTTAACCATATTGTTGAGACTTGAATTCCTAATGTCACTGGGAAACAGGTCAGGGAATTATTTCAGAAGTCACTCTTTCACAGAAAGCAGAAAGCATTGCATAGAAATGGGGGGCCCCTGGGAGCTAACTTACCTGATAGAAGGGGAATAATAGTAAAACAAAAGCTTCCACCTGCCTCTGGTTGGGCCTAGTTAAAGTCTATAATAAAGTTTCATAAACTCTTCAGTGAAAAATGCTTCACAAATATAAGAAAACGTTGTCCCTTGCATGTTATTTAAACAGGAACTGCTAAGAATATTCTCTCTCCCACTCAGTGTATGTTAATTATTTTGAGCATTGGAGCTGATAATTTTGTTTATTCTTTTATATGGTAAGTACATACTGCTCTTATTCCCAGAGAAGGCTTTTAATTACTTGAATCTTTTATTCAGCTCTTCTGGTAAAGAGATGAGTTATTTAAAGTAACATAATAAAAATGAGTATTTCCAACAATTGTATTGTTATGCTTGTTTTTTTTTGTTTTTTTTGTTTTTGTTTTTGTTTTTGCTTAACTGTCTCATTATTGGTTAACCAGTGTTTTTGTAGTTGTATTAAGGGAAAGAGAAGAGAGGAGATAGACAAAATATGAGCGTGGTTTGTTTTTTCCAATAATATATTAAATGAAAGAGTTATAGTTCTGTTTTTTTTCTGTTTTTTTTTTTCTTCTGGTTATAGGAGTTGGTATTTGTCATATAAAAATGTGTTTTTTTACTTAGTTGTTTATAAAAGGCAAATTTGGTAAAGTTTAATTAAAAATATAAAAATTTTCAGTTGTATTCATCAAATTAATATTAATAAAGTTTTTAGATTTATATTATCATTTCAACTTAAATTCTCCAACCTTTTATGGCAATCCTAAGTAAATACAATACTTACTTAATCTATATCATAGCTTTCTGGTTGTTCTAAAAATATTTGACAATAATGTGCAACCAGTATTCTAAGTTGGCTTCTAAATTGTATCTGAATGGAAAGAGATGCTATATTTTTATAGCTATTTCCTAGTTTTTTTCATTGACTTTAGAAAATATTTTATTTTTAATAAATAAATAAATAATTTTAATAAATAAATATTTTTAATATTTTTAATAAGAATAGTCTTGAATAAAAAGACTAGAAACTTTAAAACTAGGTTTTTTGAAGCATATTAGTGGATGCTAACTAAACTTATTGTGATCATCATTTTCAAATTTATTCATATATCAAAACATTATGTTGTATACTCTAATGCAAAATTATGTCTATTATATGTCCAAAAAACTGGAAAAAATTTTATTAAAAGTCCTATACCAAGCAATTGACAGTTATATTAGCTTGCCTTTCATGTATTGATAATTAATTCATTCTTGAAGAATGTTATTTATTTATAAATAATTGCCTTACTTGTTTCTTTATTATTTCTAGTGGATTTTGTTTTGTTTTCATACAGAACTAAAGAGTTATTGAGGAAAGACAAAATGTGTTTCCATTGTAGTGTATCCCAAACAATTTTTGCAGAACACTTAATAATCATGGAAGCTCTAAATTTAGAAATTTATTACATAAAGGCCACAACAATGTTAAAAGTTTTATCACCTAGCACATCGTTTACCTGAGGTTGAGATCCTGTTTTTTAATGTTTGTTTATTTTTGAGAAAGTAAGAGTGAGAGAGAGCATGAGCAGGGGAGGGGCACAGAGAGAGAGAGAGAGAGAGAGAGAGAGAGAAAGAGAGAGAATCCCAAGCAGGCTCCGCACTGTCAGCTTAGAGCCCAATGCTGGGCTCAAACCCATGAACCATGAGATCATAATTTGAGTCAAGGTTGGACACTCAACCAGTTGAGCCACTTGGGTGCCCCAAGAAATGCTGTTTTTATAAAGATAACCTTCTAATGAGTAGCAAAATAAACCAAACATAAATTTGGTTGTTAGTTGATCTCATTTTCCTCTATTTTTTGTAACTACTACTTCCTTTCACCAATAACTTCTTATTCCTCTCCTTTTTCTCTTCTTCATCTTTCTCATGAAAAACAAAACAAAATAAACCATTTATTTAACTAAAGTGCTTTTTTTCCCCTCTTTTTTCTTTTTTTATGTAGCACATATCTTTGGCTTTTCAGATAATCTACTTGATAGAACCAAGGACATACATTTGAATAATATGGCATGACATTTCCCAAAATAGAAAATCTAGATGAGGACATTTTTGCCATGTTCTGACATCAACTTATCATTCTTTCTTTTCGCTATTATTCCAATAAAGCATTGTAGAATTTAGTAGTAGTCTTCCCTTTTGAAGACTATTTCTTCCCTTCATTGGTCTCTTCTGTGGTTTAAACATCCATCAAAACTCTTTCATATTCATTGTTAAGAAGTTTAAGTTATTACAGAATGGAATTTTGAGATTATAAAAAGGACTGATTTTTGAGTCCTTTTCTCTATGTGTTCATTTTTATAATAAGCTAAATATGTGAAATATGATAATGTATTTATAATGTGTTGATTTGAAATTATTGTTAGTATATTTTCACAACCATAATAGTGACATGTCTGTATCAATTTTGGCTGAAGACCTATCATAGAAATTTTTTAAAACAAGTACATTTTTAGTAAAAGCTAAAACTTTGAGTGTTTTTAATATTTTTACATCTATTAGAATAAACCAATTAACCTTTAAATTTCTTTCAAAAAGCCATTGAACTTACTCCCCCCCCCCCAAATTAAGGAATAATGACATCAGAAACTTAGTTTCCTCAAATGATTTCATTTAATTCAGTTCCAATTTGTGGTAAAGAAAAGATGGTTGAACACTAAATTAGATCAGAATGTATAGTAATAATATTTAGAAAAATATTTTTGCCTACATGTTTGAATCTTAATGCAAATGACTTATAAAAGTGGCAACAAAGTATGGGCTGTGGATTTATATGGTGTGCTCACTGCTGGCTTCCAGTGTGTGATAAGGCAAGGGAAACTTTTTTGGGAAACTTTTATAGCAATTTGTTATTTGTTTTACTATCCAAAATCATGAGCAGTGGACTTGTTTTGCTGCTGAGAGGTGGTATATTTTATGAAAGAATTGGTTTATGATAGATTGCATTAAAAAAGGGTGATCCTTCAGCACAGATAGTCTATAAGGCACTACTTTAGAAAATAATCCTATTGTTTGGTTTAATTGTTTTCTGTATGGTTATTTCTGGGATAATTTAGAAAAGTCTCCCTTAATGTTAATTAAAATGATAATAGATGTTTAAAACTAGTTAAGCCAAGGGTGCCTGGGTGGCTCAGTCAGTTGAGCCTCCAACTTCAGCTCAGGTTATGATCTCGCGGTTTGGGAGTTGGAGCCAACTCCCACCTCGGGCTCTGTGCTGACAGCTCCGGTCCTGGAGCCTGCTTGGATTCTGTGTCTCCCTCTCTCTCTCTGCCCCTCCCCTGCTCATGCTCTGCCTCTCTCTCTGTCAAAAATAAACATTAAAAAGTAAAATAAAATAAAAATAGTTAAGCCAAATTCCTTTTTTTTTTTTGGTTTGTTTTCACTTTAGAGGACGTGTGTATAAATATAACGGAGCATCCAATTTTGTGCTTAAATCGGGTCCATACTCCATAAATGAGGCATATGGATTATGAACTTTGGTGAGGGAGATAGTTTTTGGGGGAAATTTTGACTGCTGAGTAATAAGTCAAGGGGGATCATGTTGATTGTATGTTGGTGGTAGTGCAGTGAATGCTTTCAAGAGCATTTATTGAAACTGTTTTTAAAAAATGATTTTAGGCAAGTATATCAATTAGCTGTTGAGTTTGGTCCAAATTGCTTAAAGATAGGATTTTTTATTTCTCCTAAGATGAGTCATTCAGACACAGGGTGTGGAGGCTGATATGGTTTCATAGAAATAAGCTTTTCTTTTGTTCTTACATGTGACCTTCCTTCTCATGTTTGCAAATGGTCATTGGAATGCCAGTCACCATGGTTTGGCTGGAAAAGGAGAAGGAGAAGAGGCAAAAGGCACCTTTCATCTAAGACTGCCATTCATTTTGGAGATTATCTAGGCATTGCACTCAACAACTTACTCCTATTTCATTAGAAAAAAATGATGCTTTGTATTCTTGCTTATCTGAAAGAGTGGAAGTGTAATTTCTCTTTAAGATGAGAGCAGGGCTTCTGCTGAAAGAAATGAGAGTTCTGTTAGTAAGGAGGAACTAGAGAATGGGTATTGGGTAATCACCCAGCAGTCTCTGCCATAGCAATTGTTTGATATTATGGATTTGAGCATGCTTCAAATTCTGAACATCTGACCTGCTTTTGTCTTCAAATAAGACTTCAAGACTTCAGATAAGACACTTTTTTTTCTTTTTTTGGTCTTGCTAAGTGTTTTATTCTTTGATAAAATGATAGATTGATAAATTCTGCAAAAGAAAACACTTTGGTTTAAAACAGATCATTTGAATAGTGAAACAGTATTCTGTTCAGAAAATTAATATGGCCCAATCTTTGTTTGGTTCACTTTCCAGTAAAATGTTCTATTCATTCAGTTAATATGTGTTAATTAAAGTAATATGGCTCAGTACTTAATTTTATTAGCTGTGGTGAATATTCATACTTCTGAGGGGAGTGTAGGTAGCATAAAGTAAAATTTAAAGGCTCTAATACATAGGAAGCAAAAAGTATATTAATTTAATTCCTATATTATTACATTATTGACTATAAATAGAAATCCTGTATCATACATATGAATAGTTTCCTTATTTAAGGTGTGGTCTTATGGTGTTTGTTGGCTTTATAGTTCTCAAAATTCATAGCTTAGATAATAATTATTGTGTTAAGAATGTAGGTACAATTCAAGTTGGTAGAGTTTTTAGAATCATTATAACTATATTGATTTTTGTATTTTCAGAGAACTACAATATAGTTAAATATTTTAAATGATTTTTTTTTTTTTTACAACTTTAGATCTGATTGGGTGTGACTACACAGTTAAAAATGTTAAGGTCCACATTTCTATTCTCTTCTCTTTTTTTTTTTTTTTTCTGTCATGATCTCTTTTACATTAGGTGGCTTTGCTATGTGAATGTGCAATAGATTTACTAATCAGTAATTTTAAAACATTTTTGGCTTCTTTAAATACACATTGTTTGGTGTTTCTTCACAGGTATTTTTATCATGGCAAACTCTAGAATAATAATAAATATTTCACTGGACAAAAGTTTAAACATTAGTTCAGAATCTCATTTTGTGGATCAAGAAACAAAAGCATAGAGGAATCAAGGGTCATACCCAAGGTCAAAACAGGCACTTATTTGGTAAGGTGAATTTGAACTTCATTCTTAAATTTTTTTTTTTAACGTTTATTTATTTTTGAGACAGAGAGAGACAGAGCATGAACGGGGGAGGGTCAGAGAGAGGGAGACACAGAATCTGAAACAGGCTCCAGGCTCTGAGCTGTCAGCACAGAGCCTGACGCGAGGCTCTAACTCACGGACTGCGAGATCATGACCTAAGCCGAAGTCGGCCGCTTAACCGACTGAGCCACCCAGGCGCCCCTGAACTTCATTCTTCAAATATTTCTTTTTCTATCACCTGTGTCAAAAAAAAAAGAAATTTGTGTACCAGGTAAAAAAAAATCCCACACTACTTATTTTAGAACGCTATTGGAAGACCTATATTCAAATTTTAGCTTCATCTCTTAAGAACTGGATAACCTAGGGGAAAATACTTGTCTGTTATCAGTTTTCTATAAAACTGGCAAATGCCATCTTATTAACAAATTAACACAATTGCTGTGAAGATCAAATGAGATGCATGTGAAAAACACTAGATGTCTAATAATAGTGTCAACAAGAAGAATCATTTATAATTCTATGGCAGTATATTATTGCTCTAGTGCCTTATTCATTTGACCTGCTTATTTTTCCTACATTGTATGCAGAGGAAGAATGAAAAATATTTCTATATGCTGTGATGCTGAGTACAAGTAGGAAAATTTACCCTATGATTTCAAAACAATTTTATTTTGTATTTATTTTACAAATTAATTAAAATTAGTTTATAATAAATATGATCTATAGTATCAAATAACTCAATATTAGGAACATTAGTAAAGTCATCTGATTCTACATAGTTCCACAGGTATGATTGATAATCATGAGTCAAAATACCTTGATGGTACTGATTTTAGTATCTGTTTTCAAGAAAACAAAAACATAGGGGCGCCTGGGTGGCTCAGTTGGTTAAGTGTCCAACTTCAGCTCAGGTCATGATCTCGTGGTTTGTGAGTTCGAGCCCCACACCAGGCTCTGTGCTGATACCTGGAGCCTAGAGCCTGCTTCGGATTCTGTCTTCCTCCTTCTCTCTCTGCCCCTCCCCTGCTCATGCTCCCATCTCTCTCTGTCTTTCAAAAATAAATAAATGTTAAAAAATTAAAAAAAAAAGAAAGCAAAAACATAACTTGCTGGTATGTATATTTGTAGCCAAATACCACTCACAATTTTATAATTAGATAGGGATTTTTTTTTTTTTTAAGTCATCATTAACTTGTTCCATCATCATCTTTCTTGGTCTTGAAAATACCTCTTTATCCTTCAAGGTCCCAGTGAGAAACCACCACCTTCGAGAATCTTTTCCTGCCTTATCTTTTAATTTGTATAACTTAAAAAAAACTAATTCTAGTGTAGTTAACATACAATGTTATGTTAGTTTCGGGCATGGTATATAGTAATCCACCAATACCATATATTACTCAGTGCTCATCAAGATGAATATAATCTTAATGTCCTTCACCTAAATGTACTCCTCACCCCTTAATTTACATAACTTTGATAACTTGTACAAGGAGATACTAGAAAATTTGTCCCAACAAAGGCAACTGTAGTGTGCTATTGTTTTGTATATTCATGTCTTTCCATATTTGAAGGAGAACAATCATCAGGTGTGTGTGTGTGTGTGTGGGTGTGGGTGTGTGTGTGTTGGGAGTCTTCAGGATCTTTCATTTAAATTAACTATTAGAGTTCAAATGGATCTATAACCCTTCTATGCAAATATTTATTTCAGTATCTCTAGAAAAATAACCAACCAGAATACCTTTAAAATGTCTGCCTTAAAACATTCTTAGGTATTTGGCTTTTTCTAAGTAAGAAATGAGGTTTTTTGATTTCTAGTTTATTTGATTTCTCATCATGTATTTTCAACTAAGATTGTGACAAACATATGTTATTACTATACTTATCAATATGTACTAACATATTCACAAACATATCATGTTTATGCATAAACACAGATAAGATAAAATGGAAGTATTATGGAGCATCTTATTTATACTTGGTTATATTATATACTATGGTTTCCAAGATACTTTCTATAAACATGAAACAAGAGAAAACAAAATTAGTCTCTGTTATTTTTATGTGGCATATGCAAATGAATATATTTCATGCTAATTTAAATGCTTTAGAATATCTAAGTCATTGATACTGTAAAGTTTAATAAAGTGTAGAAGGGGTATCACACTGTCTTATTGATTAATAGTAATCTGCCAACACAGTTTTCACTTGCATAAAATTTTTCATTATGTGATTTTATTTTTTATGAATAGTTTAGGATTTCATATTTTCTTAATATCAGAATGATGCATAAAGGAACATTATATACACATTAAGTATATAGACTTAAGAATAGATAGGTAGATGGGGTGCCTGGGTGGCTCAGTCGGTTGAGCATCCACCTTCAGCTCAAGTTATGATCTCACATTTGGGGGTGTGTGCCCCGCGTCAGGCTTTGTGCTGGCAGTTAAGAGCCTGGAGCCTGCTTTGGATTCTGTGTCTCCCTCACTGCCCCTCCCCTGCTCGTGCTATCTCTTTCTGTCTCTCAATAAATAAAAATAAAATAAAACATGGGACACCTGGGTGGCTCAATCGGTTAAGCATCCAACTTCTGCTCACATCATGGTCTCATGGTTTGTTGAGTTTGAGCCCGGCATCACACTCTGTGCTGACAGCTCAGAGCCTGGAGCCTGCTTCCTGCTTCAGATTCTGTGTCTCCCTCTCTCTCTGCCACTCCCCCCTCACACTAGGTCTCTCTCTCTCTCAAAAATAAATAAAGATTAAAAGAAATATATAAAATAAGACAAAACATTAAAAAATTTTTTTAAAGATTAGGTAGAAATTCTGAGTTGCTATCTTGATTTGGCCAAAAAAAGTAAGTTAAGCAGATAACAGAAAAACTAACAATTTTCACAGTGAAATTTTAAGAGAAATGTAGATAAGACAAATTAATTTTTAGTCTTAATATAGTCTTAATGTTAATATAGTATTAAATTCAGTCTTAATATTTAGTCTTAATATTTATTTTTTAATCTTAATATTAATATTAGTCTTAATAATATTAATTTTAGTCCTACTATGGCTGAGAACTCTAAGAGGACTACATTTTATGAGTTTTGACATTAATTTTGGTGTGAGGGGTTAAAATTTTTTTGAAATTGAGAACTAATAGGAGTTTTGAGGTAAAACAATCTATAGCTTGTCTGAGTCAGTTACTCCATAAATTTTACAATTTGACTTATCTGGCTCACATAGTATTTTGTATGGCAGGAGTGGAGGATTCTAAGGAGTCAGGTGTTAGAGTTGAGAGGCAACTATCCCAGTAAAACTATTAGAAAGGCAATGATCATTTCAGTTAAGAAACAGAATTGTTAAGATTCTGATAGGCAGAGGGAGAAGAGGAGGGGATGAGACTCAGGGAATAGCATGAGCAAAGTAAGAGGCCATGAACCTCCATGGCATTTCAGGGAATGTGAATCTAGTGTGGAGAGGTTAACAAGACATGAGCTGGAAGATATATTGTAGGTGAATTTTGAGAGTGATTGAATGCTATAGTCATATGAAGCCTACTCACACTTGATGAACACATAGGCAGAGTCCATTTCAAATAGACCTGCCTGGCAGTAGTGTGGGAGATAAGTTAGGAGCCAAGCTTCACAAGAACTTTCAACTTCTAGAATTATAGAAATAAAAGGAAGGGGATGGTGAAAGGGGGTATTTTGTAGTTGGTTTAAAAGAATTCCTATGATTAGGTGAGGGTGAAGAATGTGGAAGAGGAAAGTCTCCGACATTGTAACAGGATTTGTAGCAGGGAAGAATGGAAGGCCAGTGATGCAATTGTAATAGACTGAAATCACGGGGACTCTAAGACTTGGGGTTACTAGGAGAGGGTAATGGTTGTAGGATATTTAAGTTTTGTAAGACTTGCTGAAAATCTTGGTTGTGTCTGTTGTTCATGATGCAGTTGGAAATGCATTGTTTTGGAACTTAGAAGCAAGACCAGTGTTAACTTAAGAGTTGGGCAGGGTGCCTGGGTGACTCGGTTGAGTGTCCAACTTTGGCTCAGGTCATAATCTCGCAGTTCATGAGTTTGTGCCCTATGTCAGGCTCTGTGCTGACAGCTCAGAACCTGGAGCCTGCTTCGGATTCTGTGTCTCCCTTTCTCTCTGCACCACCCCCGGACCTTGCTTGTACCCTGTCTCTCTCTCTGTCTCTCAAAAATAAATAAACATTAAAAAAAAGATAAGAGTTGGGCACAATGTATATATAGTAGCAGTAAACCAAAGAAGGATTGTAGACTAAGAACATGTTGAAAAATGCGACTTCGATGAACACTTCCATTTAAAAAAGTAATAGAAGATGAGGTGTCAGTGAAGGAAGTTGAGAAGGATTAATATTAAGTAGAGATTAGAAGGAGACACAGAAGGGATGGACAATGTCACAGGAGATACTACTGAAGACAGTTTTCAGAAAAACACCGGTGCCAATCGTTAACAAAAGTTAGGTCTGGAAAGGAGCTGCTTCATGAACATATAATTCCTATTTACTTACTTGGGAGCATAGGGAATAAAGGGAATTGAACCTTGACAATTTTAAACTGAGACTGAGCAAAGGAAATTGTGTTGCCCAAAGAAGTACTCCTGGTAAATGGCAGTGTAAAGACTCACATCCGTATCCAAGGAAACATAATCCTAATTTTTTTTCCGTTGTGTTATGTTGCCTTTCTAAAGAAGGAAATATGGGTAGAAAGCAAGCTGAAAAGTTAAAGGTGAAGATGAATCAAGCATACATTAAGTAAATTGGGAGAGAGAGAAGGCACTTCGGCTGTAATCTTAATGATTATGTGGGTTAATATATCATATATCTTTCAGTATATTCCAAGGTAACTTCATAATAGATATAATAGAAATGGATTTTATCCTTGCTGTTGTTGAAAGCTGGGAAAAATGACTTTGGAGTTTGATCAGCTTTTCCCTTTTATCTTTGCAAATAAGAGGTTGCTCTGTAAATTCTCTTGTACCCATTAAAAGTCAAAGGCCAATAAATGGTTAAAGACAGTTACTGTTTTGTAGGCAGTATGATTTAAGAAATTAGGGCAATAGCTTTGCCTACGTATTGGATGTTCAGAGATTCAAGTTATCATAAATTACAGTTCAGAAATATGAATTGGAAATAGTCATTTTAATTAGGAAGATACACTTGGAAATGAAGTAATTTTTTTAAGGTAATTTCCTTGGTGAGTGTTTTACTGATCACTTGAATTTATTTACCACACAGACGTCACAATAAAATAGGTATTTATGGGGTAGTTTTTAATTAGAAATAATGGCTTGTAGAGTTGAAGTGATGAATCATTTTATCCATATATTGGCTGAAGTGGCTGTGGTGAAAGATGATCCCATCGACAGCTTTGGAGTATCCTAACTGAACGCTTTGTCTTCTGAAACACAACAAAAACTGTCTAACATTTCAGTTGATATTCAAAAGCTCGACATCAACAGTGCGATATAAAGATAATCAAAATATTAACCTATCTTTGGAAACAAATAGGTAATTTTGCCTTTCATCATAACTGAAGCACTTTATAAATTAATAGAAAAATAAGTTATATGGCTACATATTTCTAAATGTAAATGGGATTGGAAGGGAATCAACCAACCTTTTCAAATTTATGAGCATGAGTGCAGTAGTCTAGTTGATGAGATGGCTTTGCAGGTATGAAGGATATGTCATTCAGAAGGACACATTGATTCGGGTTAGTTCTTTTCTGTTTGTTTGCATTTAATTATGTCTTAAAAGGATTGGTATAGAGAATAAAATATACATGAACTAGCACTTCTGATTTATAAAAAGTATACCAATGACATTTCAATTTAGAGTACAACCTCTGTAAGGAGAATAAGACTGTGTACATGCAACATGCATTAACAATATTGAATTCAAATGAAAATTTATTCCTATTTCTCATTCTTTTAGCCAAGTTATTTTATTCCTACTGAAATGTACATTTTAACATTGCTTGTACTTAAAACCCACAATCAATAAAACTGAGATATGAAAATACAACTTGAAAAATTTATATGCTGAATTTCATTCTTTTCTCATTCCTTATAAAGGTGGTATTTCTCAGTGTCCCTTAGATAATACAGAATTAAGAAATTGGATCTAACACTAACTCCCTATGCATATTAAGCTTTTCTTGCGAACACACCCCATATCTGATATGTTGATATCAGAATGTATTTCACTCAGTATTTTGTCATTGAGGATAGCGGAGGTTTGGTGACAACATTAAAACCAGGAGCTCAGGAAAGCCTCCAGATGCTTATTAAAATAATAATGAGCCTTAAACAGTTGTTTCATACTCAGTGTCTTTGATGTTCAAATAATCATTGATTGCTCATATCCATTCTCCTTCCATAAGTCTTGGCCTTTTCCCAAAAGTTTGAGCCATGCCAGTATGCGATAAACTGACTCTCTAAATTTAAATTACTTGCCATTGTAATCACTATTATCATCGGTTGTGACCAAAGAAAAGAGGTGGATTGGGATGCAGCCTCTGTATAGTTTCTGCCGTTTTAATTTTAAACAGTCTGTCTTTGTGAGGAATCTGAGGTAAATTGCATGGACCATGAAACAGGATCTTTAAGGTGCTTTAAACAGTCCCTCTATAAAACAGGACCAATAGATGTGCAGACCATCTGGCATCAGCATCTGTCCCCCTTCCCCACATTGGTTGCTCTCATTGGAGAGTAGAAGCTGCTTCCTTTGTCAGGGGAAGTGGTTATCTCCTCAGAGGCCACTCAAGGGAAGATGGCCTACTGAGATAGAGGACAACTGTTTTTCCTGAGTGCTCAGTCTTAGGCAACTGGACCACTTCTAACAAGTTTCACGGACATTAAACTGTTGTAATTTTTTTTGTGTGGTGCACAGAGAGCAGACCTAAATATCAGCAAAATGGACTGGAAAAGGACAGATTCCTGTTGTAAAATCATCGTATCAGAAGTGTTTGGAATAAAACGAAAACCAGAAAATCTAGAACAAAGGCATTATAAGTTATTGTTGATATCAATTCTACCTTATCATGTACTTGTCTAATAGAGTCTTATAATATTTTAAAAATAATTTAAGCCCTTAATAAAATATATTATCAGTAAACTTTCTGTCTAAGTAACTATGGATAAGTTAATAATTGCTTTTTGGCTTTAGTTTCCTTATAAGTAAAATGGGGATAAAAGTAGTTACTTCAGAGTTTTGGTATGGTGAATGAATCAACGTGAGTGTTCAAAAGTGTTGTAGCGTGATGTAAGTTAAATATTTGCTATTTTAAACCATTAATAATAGCACGGTGAACCTACTGGGCCTTCTTGTAGCCTTTTGCAGAATCACTTTCTTTGCTTGGCGTATGTAAACCAATGAATTTCTCCCCTAAAGAATTAGTTCAAGACCAAATTCTTGATATTGGATTATTTTGAGATATAACTGAAATCATACTGCTACATTTATGATTCTGTGATTATCATACATTTTTATTTGTGATAATTCTAAAGCTAAAAAAGTGGGCTCTTTTAAGTCAAGTTGTTATGCCATATTAACCTGGTTGTGACAGTTTTGCCATGATATATTTCTTCTGTGCTTGTCCATTTTTAATGCATTTCATATCTATGTATTTCCCATCATGCAAATAAGAGTATAAGTCAGCCTTTAACTTTTAAAAGGCAACAGAAATCTGATCAGTAACGAATATATTGAACTCTCTACTAATCCTAAATTAGCGTTGCAAGTGTCTCATTATTTATATTATAATATTTTTCTTAAGCTTGGTGTCTTTGGTGTTTCTGGTGCTTCATTTTGGCGTATAGTTACTAATTTCTTAAAGCACAAGATAAGCATACCCTATAAAAGCAGTAGTCCTTGTAAGTGCTATTTTAGCATTTAGATGTAGATGCAAAATGTGTGGAATAGAGAAACGACATGATTATTTTCCTACATTCTAAGGACTTCTGTGTTTCATCTATACCACTTATACCTTGTATTTTCAGTGTCTTTTATGTGTATTTGTATCACTGCATTCTGGGCTCATTATATATAAAGACTGCATTGGTGTGTTATTCCCCTTTCAATTGTCAGCCCACAGATAGCCTGTCAGTAGGAATCTAATAAAAGTTTGTTAAATTAGTCAATATGTACACATTGGATAAGATGTTTAGATATTGTATTAGATGGTGAAATGTTTACAAAAGCATGACTTTTGATAATTTGATAATTTCATGGTTGTGAATATTTTTCAAATTATCAGGTCACTTCAGTGGCCTGTGTGATAACTTCTGTGTTGCAAACTATGCTGGATAATTCCCAGTCTCATCTTACTTAAGTCTCAATATTAAATGTCTCACTTGTTCCTTTTTTTTTTTAATGTGATGAACCAAGTTATGTCTCTTGTATTTCCTTTTCAGTTGTAGGTAATGCCATCTGATTATCCTCCTTTACCTGTTAGTAAATACCGAGTTTACTCTTTTGCTTTTCTTCCTACTTGAACTCTTACGTATCTGTTTTGTAAGTACCGACTCTATGCCACTGACTCACAAAATTTATGGACTTTACTTCTGAGCTACAGACTCATACATTCCCGCTGCCTACTTGACATTTCAACTCGGATGTCTCATCATCTTCTCAAAGTTAACATTTGAAAAAAGATTTTTTAACATTTCTCTCTGCCTTCCAAAAGCTGTTGCACCTACCAATCTTCCCTATTTTGTTAAATAAGACTTTCATCATGCGGAAAACTTGGGAATTTTTCTTGATGCCTCTGTCTTACCCCAGAAGCTACTCCTCCATCGGGTCCTATTAAGTAGACCTCCCAAAATATGTCTTCTATAGATTCAATGTTCATTTTATTCCTATATACCACTAACTTAGTATAAGTCACTTATACTTTTCTGATTCAGTCTCCTTATTAAAATATTAGCTTCTTATGGGCAGGGATTAGATATGTTTGGGTTCTTGTCATTTTTTTAAGCAATTAGATCAGCACCTGGTCCAGCGGTATCACAAGATATTTGTGGAATGAATGGGCTCTTTGGGGTTTCCTGGAGGAACCTCTAATACAATCACTGATAAATGATACCTTGATGATGATGTCTACCATAGCCAAGGTAGCAAGATTTGCTGACAAATCCTGTGTTAATGGACCCTGATACTATTTGGGGTAAATTCAGATGACCTTATTAATGAAGTCTTTCTGGAACTTTGACACTGAGATAAGTTTTGATAGAAGGAGTCATGATTAAGATGAAAGCAGTGTTGCAAATACAATGTATGTGTATGTCTTTAATTCCAAATATATGTTATCTAACTATAAAATTCCATGTATCCAAATAGTAATAAAATGATATTCTGATTTTAATCCTTTGTTTCTAAAGTCAGAATAGATAATGAACACAAACGGAGAAGTTTTTTTTTTCTTTAACATCAATGAAAGCTTAATGATTATCTTGAATCCTGCTTTTTAAAACTTCTCAAATTTGAGATGGAGTAGTTTTGAATCAAGAAGTGTACTTAATGCTACTGCATTTAATGAATATTTAACTTCTTATTCATTGAGTAATTTCAAAATTAACTAAAGTTCTTCAGCTATGCCAGTTTTAGAGGTTTTGATTAGAACTGATTTTAAAACATACAGCTTGGCTTAACTGATATAAATTGTAAAAATTGAGATTTGTAAAACTGAAGAGGTCTATTCTAATTTTTGAAACCAAATGGACTTTGCAAATATTTTCAAATATTAATTGTTATAATTCACTTTTATAAAACTGATTCATATGGTAGTATGGACACAGATTTAAAGATATCAGTTTCTATGAGACAGTTTTCAAACATAAAATTGTAGAAAACAGAATTCATAATTCCATTTATTATAGATGATGAATTAAAAGCAAAGTAACCCACATTTTTAAGTGGCAGAACAATTTTGCTTTGCTGTATATGTTGAAAATATTTTATCAGTAATACATATGGTTACAATATTTTGGTGAATTTTTATGAGTTGACCGTTTAAATTTTATATCCTTTTTGCAGATAGAACTATTGTTTTTTTTTAGAACTATTGGTTTTTTATGGAGGTTGTAGTCCCTAAAATTAACGTTGCATCATTGACTTTGCCAATTATATAATTTTCTTTCATGATTGAAGTGTTGTTCATTGTTTGAAAAGGAGTTCATACCCCCTAATAAGAAGAAAAAATAACAGCATATATAAAGAGTAAAAGTAGGGGGTCTCTTTATAATCCTATGCTTAAATTTCAACTTCTGCCAGACATTTATGGATTCTTCATAAGTTCTTAAGTTTTACACACTAGTATGTTTCTTGATGAATGTATATATGCTCATTTTCAATGTGAAAATAGAAAGGTTGGTTTAGGTTTAGACCTGGAAAGTTATTTTGTCTGTATTCTATTGTCTATAATACTGTCTCATTCTGAAATATGTATTAAAGTTCATTAATTCTTACCATCTCCTCTGATCAACACATAATCCAAATGTTTATCTCTTACCTGGACACATGTTTTAGCCTCCTGTCCAGTCTTTCACTTACTCTGTTGTCCCCAGACAGTCCATTCTCCATAAAATATCCAGTGAAATCATCCCAAAGGGTAAATCAAATCTCATCACTTTCCTGCTTAGAACTTTCAAATTAGAAATAGCTAATTAGAAAACAACAACAATAGGGGCACCTGGGTGGCTCAGTTGGTTAAGCATCTGACTTCAACTCAGGTCTTGATCTCACTGTTCGTGAGTTGGAGCCCCACATCCGACTCGGTGCTGACAGCTTGGAGCCTGGAGCCTGCTTTGGATTCTGTGTCTCCCCCTTTCTCTGCTTCTCTCCCACTCATACTCTTTCTCTCTCTCTCTAAAAAATAAACAAACATTTAAAAGAATTAAAACAAAAGAAAACAACAACAATTAGCTAATTCATTATTTTGAGAAGTCCAAATTAAAGTTACCATTGAGATATTAATCTTCATTGTGTCAGTTTTATTTATTTGTTAGAAGTCAGTTTTGTAATAGTCACCATTACAAAATTTTAAAGATCTCAAGATAATCATTTTTAATACCAGACTAAGTCAGATATTTTTAAGAATATTTCAGGATTCATATTAAAAAACTTTGGAACACTGGACCATTTAATACTCCTTTCCATGTTGGCCTAGCCAAGCATGTCCTATGTATTACAGATTTCCCTTTGCAGGCTATTCTTATATCTAAACTGTAGTCTATATGTATGTGTTGCAGTTTGTGTATTGTAAAATGTTGAGTCTATTCTTGGGCTATTTATTTATTTATTTATTTATTTTAAACTTTATTTAGTTTTGAGAGAGAGAGAGAGAGAGTGAGTGAGTGAGTGTATGAGCGGGGTAGGAACAGAGAGAGAGGGAGACACAGAATCCGAAGTAGGCTCCAGACTCTGGGCTGTCAGCACAGAGCCTTATGCAGAACCCAAACTCACAAACCATGAGATCATGACCTGAGCCAAAGTCAGCTGCTTCACTGACTGAGCCACCCAGGCACCCCAAGAACCATTTATTTTTAAAGAGGTTGTAAAACATTGTTGTTTACATAGAATATAGGAGATGTCTTTACTAGATCAGACAAATTCAATAGGGAAAATTAGATGGGAGAGAAGCTCAATAAGTATTTGAAAATACTCTTATTTACATTTGTGACATTCTTATATGAAAAAAATGCACTTTGCATCTGCTTACACATGAATATGGATCTATACCAGCTTCATAGTATTTGTTATTTACGAGTGCCTCCATTTAAAAAAAAAATTAATGTTTATCTCTGAGAGAGAGAGAGAAGTGGGAGAAGGACAGAGAGAGAGAGAGAGAGAGAGAGAGAGAGAGAAAGAGAGAGAGGGAGACAGAGAATCCGAAGCAGGCTCCAGGCTCTGAGCTGTCAGCACAGAGTCTGATGTGGGGCTCGAACCCATAAACCATGAGATCATGACCTGAGCCGAAGTCAGATGCCTTACTGACTGAGCTACCCAGATGCCCCATGAGTGCCTCCATTTTAATAAGGACAAGGAAATTGAGTGTTTGTGTACATATATGTGTTGTGTATGAATTCTTGTGCATCTGCTCTTTTGATCATATATGTGTAAACTCATATTCCAAGGTTTTTCATGTATATTGATGAATACACATACTGTTGTAATTATTGGATGTTGGTGGTAGGTCACTCAAGGGACAGAGTTACGGTTATTTTTTTAGGAACAGATAATAGTACAGTCTGTCAAGTTGAGACAAAATGAGAGAATGTGTCCATTTTATGAACATTTTCATCCTTTTGAGTTCTAGTGTGTCTTCTTTCCCCTACTCATCACCTTCTGTCTCTCGTGATTTTTAATCTTATTTTCTTAAAATACAAAAACTGAAAAGGAACCTCTTAATCTTATAGAATCTAGCATATTTAAAAATATGTACAAAAAGTTAAAGCACACGTACTTCCTAATACAAAATATATGTAAACTCTGAACCTTTCATAATAAATACTTTTTATAATTTTGGGATTTATTTTAATAATTAAATTAGTATGTAAGTGTTTACAGACCTGGGGTACTCTGAATAACTTCATTAGTATGAAAGGACAAAAAGAGTTAATTTCATTTTACATGTAATCAAGAGTAAGAGATGATGGGTACTGAATAAAGTTTATGATTTCAAATGTGAGTTGCTCATGTATAATTCAGTACTCTTGTCAGTACTGGTTAGTACATCCTCTTTATCTTCTAGGTCTTATCAGCTTTAGAATTTGTTGTTTGGAAGAATTAGAGGCGACAACTCTAATTCATTTTTTGCTTCTCTTTAAAATTTAAAGTATTTCCAAATTTTGACTCATTTTTGGAATAAACATTTATGGACATGCAATTTGATCAGTACCCCACCCTAAAAAGAACATGATCAGTGCCCAGGATCACTTCTTATATGCATAAGCTCATTCTTATTCTTATGTGTTCATTGACTTATGCAGTCCATGAGCAAGTTACTGATGTCACTCTATTTTTCTGTCTTCCTGCTTGTGATGCATATCTAGCTGGAGAGTTTCTTCTCTCAAAGAGTGCATCCTTTAGTATATTATAGCTGATTTGGGAAGAGTGACTTATAAATATAAGATGTATGTACAAGGGACATTGCTGAAATATATAGGAGAACAATTAAATCTGCCAGTATTCACAAGGAAGCAAGTTGTAGGAAAATATGAGATGTAGCTTTGGTGGCTGTTCATTGCAGGTAGAGAAAATATATTAAAAGGCACAGTGGGGTAAAACAGTATCATGTTCCCCAAAGTTAAAGTATAGCAATAGATAGTCTCCCTATAATTGTCAAGATCAGGTGTCTGAAAACTCTAGTGGTAAGATTTATAGATGAGAAAATTAATACCTCATATAAAATGAACGATGGGATCCAAAGCCATTGTCCATCTACAGAGACTGTTAGAAAATTGTATCTAAATGTGTAATACTTGGCATAGAAGAGAAAGGTCTAGGCTGGATACAGGGATTGATCAGCATATATAGATAATAGAAAAAAAATGTGTGATTACTTGAAATTTCCAGGAGCCTTGAACTTAACAGATCTTTAGCACTTACCAACTTTATTTGTTTCTCTGTTTTTTTTTTATACTTTGTCCCCTGAGACTTATTTCTTTTATAACTGAAGTCTGTACCTCTTAATCATCTCTACCTATTTCACCATCCCCTTAAGCTCCCTCCTGTTTTTTCTTAATCTATAAATATCTGAAGATAGCACATAATGCTGGACTAAATAATTTTGATAGGAACCTAAAAGTCAGAAAATAGAAGATGGATTTATAAAAAATATTATTACATATGAATATAGAAAAATCATATTAGAGGTAAAGAAAGTAATGGGCAGTAGACCACTGATTCCCAAACTCAAATTTTGGTATGTTACAATTAAATTCTTTTCAAGGATTTGATAAGGTGAGTATAGCACTATATGGAACATATGCAACATACTGAATGCTTTAAAAATCTTTGAAACATATGCTAAAAGTATGAAGACATCCTAAAAACCATCCATGTCCTCTTTATGACTGCTAAGTTTGTTAAGTAGTAGTCTTTAATGTACATAATATTACTGGCAATAAGACAACAAGATGCTTTACATTGTTTTCTTGTCAATGGCAATAAACTTGACAACTCTTTTTTTTTTTTTTTTTTTTTTCTGTATTCTTAACCTACTCATCTCATCCATCATGTTGTCTTCTCCATTTGCTCGGTAATAGTTTTATATGTGTGTTTTCCTATTGCCCCTGCTATTTGAGCTTCTGTTAAAGCTGTCACCTTCTAATTGTTGTGAATTTTCTCTTTTGCTTTTAAACCGCATACTGGTCTCAGAATCTTCTTGTAAAATATCACTTTCATCATATCATTCTCCTCAGAAATATTGAATTACTAACGGATGCAGATAAAAGTCCATGAACAAGCTTCTTCTCAAGCAAACCTCCTTTCAGTAGAAGCTTCCCTTTCTACAAGGGACCAGCTCAGACAAGCTTAGTCCAGAATCTGCTCATGCTGTTTTCCCTGCTTGGAACTCTTGTCATCCTTCTCCATCCCTTGCCAAAACATGCCCTCATTGTCAATACTGTTCTTCTCCACTGGATATTAGTGGCCCTTTTCTCAGAATTCTTGTGACACATGTTTATATATGGAACTTAATCATTAATGTTGTTAACAGATTTCCGTGATCGACTTCTTAGGCCTCTGTACCGTGTTTTCCCCAGCTACCTGGAAAACTCCATAGGGGCTGACAACATACCTTGTACTTCCTGGAATTCCTTATACCCAACATTGTGGTACCCATTGTCTTTTGCAAGCATTTTTTTTGATGGAATGATAAGTCAAATGTGCTCCCAGTGAGGTGATGAATATGAATATGACAGAGTGGAAAAAAGTTATGAATATTTTAATACCCTTCTTAGGAATTTGCATGCTAAAATGCATACAAAAATATAAAACTGTCCGTAAGTATTGAAATCACTCTGTCACTTTCACATTAATCTATTTAATTCCCTTCATAGTACTAAGTATTATCAGAAGAGAATCTATTATCTGTCTATCTACCTCTCTATTATGTTGAATTTTTCTCTATTTGATATATAGGCTAGGTTCCATACGAGACTCTTTTGTCTTTATTGTGTCCTCAGCATCAGCATAGTATCTGGAACTTAATAAATATTAGTTGAATTAATTGATTAGCTAAGCAAAAATATGCAATGTTAATACCCTAAGGTTGGCCCTACAGGTTATGTTACTCTCATTTACTGGATTTTAAATAACAGGAATGATATTGAACTAAAAAATTATATAGCAAAATCAAAATGCTTGTGAAAATATCAGCAATTTATAATATTCTGTTCAATTAAAACTTGCTGATTCGGACTACATCTGATAAGGAAGCTTCTCTGTAAATCTCTGACATCTATTAACTCTGAGATCACTACACTTAGAAAATATTGGAAGAGTAAAATAGACCGTAGGAGGTTTAAAGACAGTGTTTGATAAGAGCAACGATATATTCTTAGTTTGCCCTTCTGTGGAGATCTAGTCTTAAGTAATGATTGAGAGTGACCCTTATAAATCAGAGGTGACATTTTTCTTGCTAAGGAAAGAGATATAAATATATTGGATGAATTTTTTTTTCTTTAAACAGCTTTCTTGTTTTTCTTACGAAGATGACAGTTAGAAGTATAAATTTCAGGGCCCCTGGGTGGCTCTGTCGGTTAAGTGTCTGACTCCATCAGTTAAGCATCTGACTTAGACTCAGGTCATGATCTCGCTGTTCGTGAGTTTGAGCCTTGAGTAGGGCTCTGTGCTGACAGCTCAGAGTCTGGAGCCTGCTATGGATTCTCTGTCTCCCTCTCTCTCTGCCCCTCCCCCGCTTGTGCTCGCTCTCTCTCTCTCTCTCTCTCTCTCAGAAATAAACATTTAAAAACGTATAAATTTGAGAAAAAATATTCTACCTTTACTGTTTCTCCTACACTTATCTTGTACCTTTGACCCCTTCTTTCTATTTCATCCTTTTTTCCCCCTTGCACAACACACATGGGTATACAATGTTTAATATGTCTACTTGTAATATGCAGTAAAATTATTGCAATTTTAGCTATTCCCTTCAATGATGTATCAGTCCTATACTTCTTTTAATAGAAAGTTTATGGTCCTTGCATTTAGATTTTTTTTTTTTTCACATTCATTTGGAGACTGACAAAGGTTAGAAAAGAGGACTTCGTAATTGGGCTGCTCAAGTCATGTAACAGGTGATACAAGCCTATTTATAAAATACCATCTGTTGTCTCATAGGACTTCTCAGATTTATCAGCCATGTTCAGTAGATTCCTTATAGTTTGTGAGTAGCTTTTCTTAAGAGAGCACGATGGGGGTGATTTTATAAGAGCCTAACACCTGCAGATGGTAGAAGTGGAATTACTATTTGAAAAGGTCGAGATGGAAATACATATAATGTAACACAGTATGTTGTTGACCAGCGATGTTCTACTCGTTTCTCCTGTCATGATTTGTATTGTGCTACATTATCCCGATTGTCATTGTTCCTCACCTTTTTCTTTTCCTAATATTAGTGGAGATGATCATGAGGATGACAATGGCAACAGAACAATAATAGAATTACAGTTAACCTACTGAGGTCCTAATATATAATCAGTCATGTGCTGTGTAAGTTAAACATTTTGCATTTCATCTTCACAACATTCTAAGACTTAGAGAGGTTATATTAGTCGTTCAACATTGTGTAAATAAATAGTAGGACCAATGGCTGATTTAGGTCTCTTCAAGTGACTCCCTCAAATTTATTTTTTCCTGTTGTTCCTCTTCTTTTTGTATTTCCTCTCTGCTCTATTCTTGCTGTATCAATTTTCATTTCTTTGCAGATAGGTCTTAAAATTGATATCTGTTATTCAATCCCTGTCTTCTGACTTCCAACCTGTATCTCCAAATGCCTGACCAATGCCTCTGCCTGAAAATGCCCTCGAAATTTCATTGCCTCCCTACCAATATTTACCCCGTATTCTTCTTGATTACTATTCTTGTTATCCTTTTAAAATATCCAGACTTAACATTCTTTTTGTCTCTATTCTCTCTTTTGATTGCCATCTACACCTAGGAGGCACATAATGTTGATTTTTATCCTGTTTGCTAGTTTGCTTTATTTTTCTATATCTGCAGCATCCCTCAGATGCATAAAATTCTTTTATACATCATTACTATTCAGCGTGTTCTAAAGCCTGCAAATAGCCCTACAAATTATCCTTACATGTTACTGCTGAATAATCTTTCTGAAATTATTGTAAAGACTCTTTTTATCCCGTAACAATCTTCATTGCCTACACATTTTACAAAAAGAATTAGAGGGCACGCTTGCCATCTTGGTATTCGCCATCACCATAATTGCATGTCAACAAGTATTGGTTACATCCAGAAATCTCCTTCACAAATCATCAACTTAAATCAAGCTAGACAACTTTTCATTACTTTTTAATATGTTCAAGTCCTTGCTCATGGCTCTTTTACCTCCCTGAAATGTCCTATCCTCCATACCATCCTCTTATTAACTGCCTTCCTGAATTTCATCAATCCCTGATTCTGTTTAGATAACTTTTTCCAATGGGAAATAATCTTTTCCATGAATGAACAAGCCATACTTGATTCAGCCTTCCATTTTCCATTGTAGATGTTCAATAAACTTTTATTGATTTGAACAAGCTTCATCTAAATTCTAATCTTGGCTACCAAGATATAATTTCATAGCTCTTAGTTCATATGAAGTACTATATTTGCTGGAATCATATTGATTCTGATTATGAGAAATTGGTTGGATATGCTTTTTCTATAGTATTACCACATTTGACTAGATGGTATGGTTCAAGATGTTCATACTATTGTTATTTAAAACTTGAGAAGATTTTTATGCTACCCAATGAATAATTTGAGCAATGGATTCAACTACTGGAATAATTTGAGTTCCAGGGAGCAAATAGCTATCTTCACCAAAGCTACACATACTTTTATTCCTTATCAAATAATACTCAGTTCATTAAAACATATTAATTTGATTATTTTGAGTTTGAGAAAACATTTGGAACACTTAGTCTGTATGTTATACTGCATGCCTTAGAGACAAATAAGACCCCTTGGCAGTACTTAAAATAGAATACCAGGCATTAACAAACAAAAATACCTTGATGTTAACTATAATGTTAGTTGAAATAAAATATTCGGGAAATAGGAGAGTTGGTTATTTTGCATGGGACGGTTATATCTGAATTAAATATCGAAGCATAAGTCTGAGTATAGGAAAGATACTACAAGTAAAGGGAGGAGTATTAGATGATTTTAGGAGGTGTGAATGTGTGTTCTGCTAGGGAAGAGTGAGTGGAGTGGGTGAGTGTCAGATACTTGGGAAAAATGATGAGAGGTTAGGCTTAAAAATAGGCTAGAATAACTAAAAGAGCCATTGGGTCCTTGTAAGCAGAGAGGTGACACAATCATATTTATGACATTGCCAATCTTAGATTAGAGAGGCAGAACTGAGAGGGAGATCATTGAGCAACTGTATCCATTAATCTAGGAGAGAATATCACACTTGGAGTGGGATAGGGAATAATGATGGAAGGAGGCAAGTGTGAAAGGGAAGAGAAAACCATATTTAACTGATTGTGGGTTTAAAGGAGAGGGTCACTTAGATGATCATCTCAAACACTAGGTAGGTGATAATGCTACTAATTTAATAAAGCAGGAGAATTTGGGAGAGGGAACTAGCATAATGGATTTGTCTTAAGCTTATTAAATTCTTAGGCTTTTATCTACATTCCTTGAAGTCAAAACACAATTATTTTAATAATATATACTTGAAACACACACACACACACACACACACACACACACACACACACACACACACCATAACCATATACTTCAGATCTCCATTCCCAAGCATGGAAGGTCTATTTGTTTGTTTATTTTTTTAATGACTAGACAGAAGAAATGTAAAACATTCTTGTTCAAGACTGCTGTAGGATATTTTTTGACTGAAATTCATTTTTGTCATAAATTATATTTAATGTGTCTTGTAAACATAAAATGGACTGGCTGTCTATAGCATTTTTAAAAAGAAGTTGAGAGGGTCAGATACAAAACCATTTTGTTCTAAATCTAGTGTACTGGTTCTGACCTTTCTCTTGCCAAATTCAGCCAGCTTTGTATCAATGAAGTCACCCAGCTTCCTCAACTAAAGGCCACTTACTCTTCGTTTTTTGCAACACAGTCTGTTTACCAGCAAATGAAGTAATTTCCAAATCCCATTGCAGCATACACAGCTAGTTCTTTATAAATATTCTATTTTTAAATGTTAAATGAAGATTTACAGGAACATATACTCCAAACAATATTTCAGTACTTGTTATTTAATCTTACTTAAAATATAATGGGTTTCTTTCTTTCAAAGTAATTAAAGCCATATTGTTTTATCATTAACGAAGATGCTATTTATTATTTCTGCTCGTTTGTAAATTTTTATTATCAAAGGAAGCCCTTAAAAATGTCCAAATAAAGTTAGCATACAAGATAGCCAACATTTAATTTTTTTTATCTTTCTTGAAATTTGAAGACATCACTAACCATATGTTATGTGTACTTGCTGTGATGGTTTTCCTTTACTCCAGTCCGGTGGTTTGGGAGTAATACACAAATTCATAACATATTTTGGCTTTCTGTACCACCTCACTGAAGAATCACATATCAGTTTTTCAAAGGAAGAATAAGATAGAGATAAGCCATAACTAACTTCAAATATCAAAACTTTTTATTGTTATTCACTGAGCGTGATGGTGAGTACAAGGACAAATTCTATAAATTATGTGAAATTTATATGAAAACCTCATTAATTCACTAACACAAGATTAGATGGTTTCATTTTCAGTGGGTATCACTTTAAAAACATTGCACGTATATTTGATTCTCAGAATTCCTGAGTCAGGGTGTGCTATTAGGTGAAAAATAATGATAGGAATTTATATTATCTAATGTCAGCAAAGGGACTATATTTGCTGGAATAAAAATGCACTTCTTGTTCACAATATCAAATCAGTTCTATACATTTAAAATCAAAACATTTCGGCATGTGATGTCATTCTATTTTTGAAGGTATATTTGTACTATTCCTCACTTGGTATATTAGCTTAATGTAATTAATTCCTTGGATGAGCAACTTCTAAGAATATTGGAGCTCTGTCTATGGTCATAGGCCCTTAATACCATCCTCCCAAATCTGTCACTTCTTGAATCTCCAGCTTTGTCTCCTGTCCAGACTCTTGGATTGGCCAGTGGACCTCCCCACTCCCAACACAAACCATATTTGATGAATGCTATTTGTCTTGATATTTGGACCCCGCCTCTGACTTGAGCTCACTTTATCTCAACCTGCATTTTGTTTCCTTACTCCAGTTTGTGTATGCCTGCTCTCTGATGTTTATCTCTTTCCTAATCTAATAAATTCCAGAGATCTTGTTTTGGGCACTACATCTTTCTATTTGGTGAATCTTGCATTTTTTTTATCATTTATTTTGTCATTTGATCTTTTATTACAGATATCCCTTTGTGTCACTATTTCTCAATTCATTCAACCTTCACTTTGTTTCTTATAATACAGTATTGGCTCTCACCCACCCCCAGTGTGACCTGTATTGTCATAGATCATACCATGGTCATAAGCTAATCATGAACCAGATTTTATAGTTTTCTTTCCCTCCATAATCCATGGATCCTTAGAATAAACATTTTGATCAGATTTCTTGAACCTGAGAGGTGGGATTGATAACTGACAAACTATTAAAACATGATGTTTTGATCATCATCAAATGATGATATTCCATATGGGATATCTTTTCATTTTTTAGATTCTGGATCTTGAAAGAAAACCTAGGCCCTAGTACATTCTTGATCCTGGCAGTGCTGCCCATAGGAAAAGATATATTCTGCATGTTCTGTCTAGGATAGTTGGAGGAAATATAGGTGAGCATACTGAAAGTCACAGAAGATTTATCACCTATAAAGGCAAGGGTAATCTTGTTTTTGTTCAATCCCCACAATTTTGCTTAGTGGCATACATAGAGCTGTAATATGTATTGGTTGAAATCACTAAAGGTGTGTTGATAAAATCTTCCCCTGCTTCTTTCTCTGTTGTAAACAGCCAGGTGTGTATTTATTTAAGTTCTTATAGGTGTAGGATAGAACAAAAAATGTATTTGCTAGCAAATTATTAGCAATTGCAAAACTGAAAAAAAAAAACAACTATTGAGAAGAAGTGGACAAAGGGACAATAATGAGAGATAAATACTTGGGAAATAATTCTAAGCAGGCTACTGGTTAACAGTGAGCCTGTTTGGGGAATTGGGGCAAGTTATTTTACCTCTCTGTGCCTCAGTTTCTGTCCTTATTTGTGGAGTGAAGACAGTAAAAGTACTTCATAGATTCTTGTGAGGTTTAAATGACAAAATGTATATAAAGTGCTTGGGACAATTAGCATATGAATCATTTGGTCAGTGGTACACATTACATCCTGTGGACTTTAAATTATTAGGTTGAAATTTGATTCAAATATATATCATTAATAGCCTTAAAAGACAAAAATGACAGTGGAAGTTGTGTACAGGGAAGTTGAAATTGGGCAGTGCCTCTCTTTTGCTAATTACTGAGGGTAGTTGGGGTTTTGTAGGTCAACATAATAAACTGAAGTGTTCACTTAATCACTTAGGTTTTTTTTTTATTTTTTATTAAAGCTAGATTTTTCAGCTCACTTTGATCAATAAGTAAGATAAGTAAGGAAGTTTGATAAGTAAGAAACCTTGATTAATCACTTTTAGACTTTGGAGTGATATGGTTTGAATATTTCAGATGAGAAGATAATGTACATGTAGGGGAAAAAATAATCCACTGTTTTTCCGGTCTTTTTGAGTTCTTGACCACAGGTACCATATAATCTGACCATATAATCTATAGAATATATAGTTTGCTAAGAATAATGGGGTATGGATGGATATGCTGCCTGTACTTTCCCTAAAATGGAACAGAAAGAAGGCATTTAAAAGCTTAAAGGATAATATTATTTTTGGGTTTTTCTTTCTCTTTGCTGGTGTTCCATTTGATTTTTCTCATAACAGTACAGTTTCAAAGGCTATAAACAAAATAATCACATGATATTTTTGGACAACATTTTTCATGTGTACTGCTTTCTAATATTTACAAGGTTGTCATGTACAGATGTACAGGTTGTTTACTGTCCAAGTCAAAGAGGCCAATGAAGCCTGAAACCCACACTCTGCTTATATTTATGAAGGCATATACTCTAGTAGGGGGTAAGTATGCATGGATGGGGAGTCTTTATTGAATGAATTTGCACAAACTAATCCTACGGGCTAATAGCAGCCCTGAATATCTGGGTCTAATGTTCATCTAATGTACAATGACAGTAAGCATTAGATAATATAATTACATTCTCTATCGTAGATGTATTATGTCCTAGAGTTATTCAACGGTAGTTATAATTATTCTACAGAGATACTTTTACAAAAGAATATGACCCACCCTACACTCATCTTTTAATTATTCAGAACAAACTCTTTCTAGACATTTCATTATTCTTTTTATTAACTTAAACAAATGAAGATTGACTGTGCAATTTTAGTCATGACTTGAATTCATTATTGTAACTTAAACCTGGAGTTGAAGGTTAAGATCACTTTATCTCTCTATATTGCTCTAGATTAATAAGATATTCACACAAATAATGATAAAGGCCCTTGTAGATTGTTAAGAGAAAAAGTCAGATTATATGGGGTTAACGAGTAATGTATTTGTGAGAAAATGGAAATTATTCATATGTGGTTTCTTTATATACAAGGGTAGAAAAAGGAATTTAGTCAAATATGAAAAATACAAAGTAATCAATTTTTAAGTTCAAACTTTCTAGAGGGAGTAGCAATCCTATAGCATCCCTTACCCTAGTTGTGGATATATTGATTCCAGCCTTTTTATATACCCTCACTGGAGTGCTTATTCTGGCTCACTACTTGGTGGGTGTGTGTTTACTTTGTGCCTTGGTTTTCCAAAATACAAAACAAGAGTGATAATTGTAGGGACCGTATACACTTTTGTGAGGTTTAAATATCATAAAACACATAAATAAGAACAGAGGCACCTCGATGGGTCATTCAGTTAAGTGTCTGACTTCGGGTCAGGTCATGACCTCATGGTCCGTGGGTTCCAGCCCCGTGTCAGGCTCTGTGCTGACATCTCAAAGCCTGGAGCCTGCTTCAGATTCAGTGTCTCCCTCTCTCTCTGCCCCTCCCCTGTTTGCACTTTGTCTCTCTATATCAAAAATAAACATTAAAAAAAAGTTAACAAAAAAAGAACAATGCTGGTCAAAATATGAACTGTTATTTTTTTTGTAATTATTTTTTAACTACTTTTATCATAAGCTATTTAGTCTTTCATCTCTAAATTCAAATCAATGCTTATTTTAATATATTATTTCTATTTCCTATAATAATATGAGAGTAATATGTATATTTTTCCATCTTAGTGTTTACATTCAATTAAATTTTAATTTGAAAGTTTTAAGAGTTTTAAAAAATAAATGGATTAGGGGCGCCTGGGTCGTTCAATCTGTTAGGCATCTGACTTTGGCTCAGGTCATGATCTCGCAGTTCGTGGGTTCGAGCCTCACGTCGGGCTCTGTGCTGACGGCTCAGAGCCTGGAGCCTGCTTCGGATTCTGTGTCTCCCTCTCTCTGCCTCTCCCCCACTCACAATCTGTGTGTCTCTCTCTCTCAAAAATAAACAAACATTAAAAAATTTCTTTTAAATAAATAACAAATGGATTAATGTGTTGACAGTTAACTGCTCCAAGAATTCATTCTTTCAAAGGAAATTATTACATTATCGCTACTTTCACAATCATCAGTTGGTTATTTATAATGACGTATATTCTACTAGTGAAGGATTATTTTTTGGTCTTATATTTTTAGAGATTTTGTAAAGCTATATCAAAATGAAATTTTTTAGAGATCTAGTGGTTAATTATTTAATTTCAATTAATCAATTAAAATTGCCTAAAATTACATAAATAGTAAAAACATAAATATCCTGGAGTACCTGGCTGGCTCAGTCAGTTAAGTATCCAGCTTGGGCTCAGGTCATGATCTCATGGTTTGTGAGTTCAAGCCCCACATCAGGCTCTATGCTGACGGTGCAGAGCCTACTTGGGATTCTGTTTCTCTTTGTCCCTCTCCCTTTCCACTCCTATCCTACTTGTGCTGTCTCTGTCTCTCTCTCAGAACAAATAAATAAACTTTAGAAAAAAACATAAATATTCTATTCAGTGCAACCTTTGATTATACATATACCACATATTTCATGGGCGAGACTGCAGACACAAGTTTCTTTCAGTTTTAAGCCTTTACTATTCTTCCTAGACCCAACAGACTTGTTATTGAGAAGCCATAAAACCAAAAATCTAAATAAGACAGTTATTATTATTTTGGATTAGAATATCACACTGCTTTTTCTAACAGACCTGCCTAGAAAAACACTATTATATCCTTTTTCTTGTAAGATTTTACATTTTCTAATATAATTATTATGTATATTGGAGAAACACAGGTTGCCATGGATTAGTATTAATTATATTTACTGAAGGTGTTTAATATAAACATTTTATTTTTGTTGGTTTCTGGAGTCCTTATTTAGTCAGGTAAAAATTAGATACTCCCCCCCCCCCCCAAAAAAAAAAAATCAACTAAAGAAATTACATTACCCTGTTCTCTAGATGATGATAATTTGTGATGTGAGTAACTAAGGCCAAATTAGAGAATGTTACATAAATAGAATGTTATGTTCATTGTCCAAACTGGGTGTCTCAGTAGTGTGATTTGGGGCAAATCATAGGACTTTATTTGGTCTAGTTATTCCTTGAAAACATAGAGTTTTCTAATTGACATAGAGCCCATTTACATGAAATATAATTATTTATATATTTTGGTTTAAGACGATTATGTTAATGACTTCTATTTTCCCTTTCTGTTTTTTTTCTTCTCTCAGCTTCTTTTAAATGCAATTATTTGTTATTGAAATCGAGGCTTAATAAAGTGACCTGATGGACAATAAAAGTGTTGATTATATAAGTGCCTATGGAGTTGCACAATTATAAGATTAAAGTTTGATGAAATTATTTAAAATTTAATCTCAAGGTATAAATAGTTGAAAAGAAATTTAGTGACCACTTTGTAAGCTCTTATTGTTTACTAACTATTGCATTTATTATCTAATTTAATAGTTTAAATCTGTTTAAAGGAATAAATTTAGTACAAGAATAGTCAGACAATTATTAGAATTAAGTGGTGTGACTTTGTCTCAGGTCAGTCACAAGCAGGTCACAAGCAGACCCTTGTAGATTTTTACATGACCTGAATATATGATAAAATTGACACTCATATATATATGTGTGTGTGTGTGTGTGTGTGTGTGTGTGTGTGTGTAATAAGTATTTAAGAGCTACTCCTCTAATAATTTGTTAGACATTTCTGTAAAAATGTATTGACCCCCTTTCATACCATATGGCTAATGAATTATATAGATGGTTTAAAGATATAAATATAAAAGATATAATATTTTAATTAACAAAATGGGCCAAATACTACTTGCCTCTGAATGGTGAAGGATTTTATAAGCTTATGAAAATTCACATGAAATGAAAAATGTCACAAAGATGTACAAACACTGTGCTGAATGTCATTTCAACAGTTTCTAGATTGGTGGATAGAGTAGCTCAGATACTATCAAGGTAAATAAAATAGTTTACTTATCTAAGAAATTAAAAACAAATGAAAAGCTTAGAGCATTCTGCAAATATGGCATAGAGATGAGAAATATTTTCTGTTATAAATGGGCATTCAAACTTTGAGCTCCAGTTCCTGAAAAGGTCAGAGGTGCAGAAAATAATATCTGATTGGGTGATGCTTACATTATGTCTTCCGAATGCCTAAATGTAATCTTCAGGCGCTCTTTCTCTGTATGTATACGTAGTTTATATGTTTGAATTAGCCCAACACATAGCCTATTCAGGACATATTCTGGATATTACATCAACTGGTTAGCAACCTCCCTTAATCTTTTCTGATCTCAATGAAACAAGAATAGGGCTCAGTTTCCCAGAAGTCACCAGGACGGTATGGTAGCAAGCAGACTGGCATCAATAGACTAAGGTTAATATATACTGAACTCTGATTTTATATTACTTTATTTCCAAAGCCCTTGTCTTCTACCTACACAAAAGAAATCACTAGTAGTAATGATGTTGTATAGATTGTCCAGCTTCCCCCTCTTTAGTAGTAGTTTCCCCAGTTGCCTGGAGTGTGGCTGCATTAGGCTAATAGCTGAATCTCTCCGTGGGAATTTCTCTCAGGCAGGCCATTGCCCTGTTCAAGGTTATATCTCTGTCCTATGAAAGTCTTCCTCCAATGAGTGGTCAATACTGTGGTACCCAGACCCTCTCCATTGCCTCATTCCATGACAGCCCTCAAGGGCCATCTTGCCTTGCAGTCTCCTGGGGAATAGGCTGAATCCTTTCCCCTTATCACAGTTCTGCCTTGTCCTCCCAGATCTACTTCCTCACTCTTGCCTGTTGTTCCCAGTAACCTCCCTACAAAAATATCTCAGTCTCAGAGTCTGCTTTCCAGGGAATCTGACCTAGATCAATAGTCACATTCAGGATAATATTCCAGAGTTTGAAGATATTATCTCAGTTTTTGTTGATTCCTGGAAAAGGGAGACAGTTTTTCTTTTGTTGAACTTGTGATGGTAATGTTTGGGACTCTTTAACTGTACCTTGCTTGGTGTTTGAAAGCATCCTTGACACCTCGTAAACCATTAACAGGGTTTTAAGGCACAAAATATGTAAGTCTAATCCTGTATCTTTCTCATTATCTCTAAAATTGCAGACAAGTCTAGTGAATGTGATATGTCCACAATCCATTTTGAGATTTGGAGCATTTTTGGCATGCAAGATCTCATAATGTGCTGTCTTTAGAAACAGAATAAGCAAATGAGACAACTCTTATTTTACAAAATACCTGCAGTATGCCAGCATATAAAATAGATTGACAATTTAATTTTTTTTGATAGAGAATCTCAAGCTGGCTTCACTCCAGAGTCTGATGTGGGGCTCAATCCCAGGACCATGAGATCATGACCTGAACAAAAATCAGGAGTGGGATGCTTAACTGAATGAGCCACCCATGCGCCCTAGATTGGCAATTTATAAAGGACTTATTGTTTTCCTGAGTTTTTAAAATCTATTATATAGATTACTTAGGAAATAGTCATCTTAAGTCTCATTTTCCAGTAGCTCAGAAAGACATGCATAAATTATATTATTAGAAATTATATACTACGTTATAATTAAATAATAAAGGCCATAACTACTATTGTAGTTCAGAAGACTCATAGTGTAATTGGGAAAAATTCATAGAAGAGAAGAGACTAGCTCTGCGGTGAAAGATTTGGTAACAGCAATGCAAGAACATTCTGAGTAAGGTCTGATAAAATGGAAGTAGGTTACGAAAGCTTTTGAATATTAGTCTAAGGACATTGCAATTTATTTTGTAGGTAGTATGAAGTTTTAAAGGATTTAAGAGATAAATAGCATGAAAATATATTACAGGTTAAAAAGTGATATATAAGATGAATTTGTACAGGAAGAGAACGGTGGAAAGGCCATTTGGGAAGCAATGTCAAAGTAGGACAGGGGTCTACTTGATTATCATATTCCTAATCACGTTATTCAAAAAATTTACACATATGTTTATGTTTTATATCCATTGGATTGATTTCTGGGGGTAACTATTGACTTGGATTAGTTTATATTATCAGATAACTTTTAGACATTTAGATATTGGCCTGTTGAGTCACAAAATAATCATTTTAGTTTGTAATGGATACCATATTGACGAAAATCAGAAAAATCACTGAAATCCACAGATTAAATATATTGCATTCTTCTTATCTACATTGCCTCTAAGTTTATTGCAGGAGAAAATAAATTGATTTGGAAGTATTTATACTTTACAAAGTCATGTTGGTTCTACCTGGTACTTCATGCTTGGGCAGATAATTGAAAATTGATTTGAATTCACAGGTACACATCAATCTTTAATTTATAATTATTGTCCATTTCTTATATAAAGACATAGTTTTACCTCTGCCACACTGATTGAGGGACTTCTGTTAGCCTTCATTAACCCCTTCATCTTATTTAAAAAAACATAATAGGGCACCTGGGTGGCTCAGTTGGTTGGGCAACCGACTTGGGTCCAGGGCATGATCTCACAGTTTGTGAGTTCGAGCCCATGTTGGACTCTGTGCTGACAGCTCAGAGCCTGGAGCCTACTTCAGATTCTGTGTCACCCCTCTCTCCACCCCTCCCTTGCTCACGCTCTGTGTCTGCCTCTCAATAATAAATAAACATTAAAAAAAAAATTTTAAAAACATTATAATAGGTAGAAGCACTAGGGATAGTATCTAAAAGTTGCATAAGTACCTGCACACACACATGCACTATATATATGTGGATAAAGTATGCACAAGTAAAGATATATATATATATATACATATATATATATATGTATATGGAACATTTTATATATACATGTAGATATATATACAAGTAAAGATGTGTATACATATATATACATATATATATCTCAAAATATCTGTATATCTCTATTTACTTGAATTGCTTTCAAATTGCTGTCATTGTTCATTTGTTAATTTTAATTGAATTAGTATGGGTTTCCACATAGCCAGTATTTCAAAATTGATCAAATTATTTATTATCTGCATTTATATTTTCTTGTTATAGACTCTATAAACTTCACATTTGCTGAGAACATTACCTATTTCCCATAGAGTTGATAGAAGTAAATAGTATCGCTTTTCAAACTAACAGAAGTGTGATTCCAAACAAGGCTTGTATCTTCCTCATTCCTAGCTATTTCACTTAATTGTAAATAAAAATATTATTAAAAGTATGTAATTTATGTAAGCACAGATCATTTTATGTTACAGAGGTTTAAGAGGTAACTGAAAAAGTAAAAAGCCTGAAGTATAAAGTTAACAGAACTAAAAATAAACTCAAACTGATTATATCACTTTATTTTTAGATTTGTTAAAGAAAAAAAGCTTATGTTATATTGAATACTAGTCAAGATTTTTACAAAGAAGTAGCAAAACCATGAACAATCTATGTCTATATAATCTATATCTGTATATATAATTAATTTTTTTTAACATTTACTCATTTTTGAGAAACAGAGACAGAGTGTGAGTGGGAGAGGGGCAGAGAGAGAGGGAGACACAGAATCTGAGGTGGGCTCCGGGCTCTGAGCTGTCAGCACAGAGCCTGATGCAGGACTTGAACTCACAGATGGTGAGATCATGACCTGAGTCGAAGTCGGACGCTCAACCAACTGAGCCACCCAGGCCCCCTGTAAATTTTTATTTTTAATCCTTTATTCCTCTGTCCTCTCCCTGGAGGGCAGAAATGTTGCTAGACATAAAGAAAATATTCATGATTAGAGTATTATTATTGGATATTTTTTGGCATTTAAGGCTAGATAAAGACAAAGGCTACTTTCTCTGATTTATCATAAATTCTGATTTCTAGAATGATCATAATTCTAATAAAATGGCAAAAATAAAAAGTGTATTTTAAAATTCGTAACCAGAACATAAATAAACTGACCTGCTTTGAGGATCACATATAGGTGACTTCATTTCACTTAAGACCTCCATGTTCACCCAGTGGTAGTTGTGAATGGCTGACTCTTGAGGTAATGCTGTGGGCAGAGGGGCAATGGTCAGGCGAATTATTCCTTTATAATGGTTTGCTATTTTTCCTAGCTTTACCTAAAATCAAAGGAATACATTTAAATTTTTTTATGTTTGTTTATTTTTGAGAGACAGAGTATTGGGGGGGAGGGGCAGACACAGAATCCAAAGCAGGCTTCAGGCTCTGAGCTGACAGCAGAGAGCCCGATGCGGGGCTCAAACCCAGGAACTGTGAGATCACGACCCAAGTCCAAGTCAGACACTGAAGCGACTAAGCCACCCAGGCACCACACAAAGGAATACATTTTACACTCTGTTTTTTTCTGAGCTGTCCATTATCTTTAATTTTGTATATACAACACCATGGTAGCTGATATTTTGATTGGGAATACAAAGTTGTTAATGCTCACAGTTTTTAGTACAATATTTTAATCGACAATTCTGTGATTTGGCACTAATAAAAAATTCTTGAGAAAGTTACTTCTGGGATTAAAATTGCTCTTAAGGAGAGTAACAGCTTTCTCCTTGCAATTTATAGATCATTTTAGAATAGCAGCTGATACGTAGACATTAAAAATATTTTGAAGTTTGTGGTAGTGAAAAATTCATTATTTTTACATTTTTTCTGGGGAAGAAAGTACTTTGGCATGAAAAGACCTCAAAACCCATGTCTAGACATAATCAATTTTAAATAGCAATTTATCGTGAAGAACAATTAAAATAAGATATTCCTGAAAAGGGGATGAATATGCAAGATAATACAGTTTAAATTCATATACAGTTTGTAAGAAACATTTATAAAGGAGAAGTAAAATGTAGTGTTGTTAAAAGAGAATGTATGTGGTTGAGTCTGGTTTCAAATCCTGGCTCTCCTAGCTATTTGATGAGTGACCTTGGGCAAGTCACTTATATTCTTTGTTCCTCAGCTTACTTACATTAAGGATACTTCGTAATGGTGTTGTGAATGTTAAATGAGCTAATGTATATGTAACCTGCTTAAGAAAGGGCCTGCCAGGAAGGAAAGCTTCAGCTATCATGGTGGCCTGTCTTTGAACTACAGTTTTTTCCGCAGCTCTGAATAGCATGAAGTTTTAATTAAACAACTGCCATGACTAAGGTTCACCTTAACATAGCCTTGGACAAGAAGTGAAGAAAATTTGTGCCTCTGCTTTCTGAATACCGGTTTCACTGAGAAAGAGAGAAAGAAAAAATGTATCTTTAGCAAAAATAAGTGCTTTTGGCTTTTCTTCCTTTTCCTTCCTCCTTCCTCCTTCCTTCCTTCCTTCCTTCCTTCCTTCCTTCCTTCCTTCCTTCCTTTCTTCCTTTCTTCCTTTCTTCCTTTATTTATTTTCTTAAGTTGTTTTCAGTCCTACCTTTCTTTTAGGATAATATTCAGATAACTTATAACATGACACAGTGCTTTGCATTCTTAAATTTACTTCAGAAGAAAGATTTATTTTTCAAACAAAACAATGAGAATGTATGCAAATAGGATGAGTATTTTTTTGGTGAAAATATGATATATTAATACAGTGTACTGGAGTGTGAAGAGCATGATTTATAACCCTAGAAAGTTAATATGAATAAATCAAACATTACAATAGTGAGCTTATTTAGAGATTTAGAACACCCTATTTTGCTTATAGTCAGAATTTGACTGAACAAGTGGTAGGTTTTTGTTTGTGTTCAAGTCTGTGTGTGTGTGTGTGTGTGTGTGTGTGTGTGTGTGTGCATATATTAATATACATACACATATATGGTCTTTAGACTTTTGTCTGTGTAGACTCATATACAGATACTTTCTTTAAATCACAAACTAGACAATCATACAAATATTTGATAGGATGGAATGGAAGATATTTTTTTCTTCTGAGAGGAGAAGAAATGAGAGGAGTATCTATCTTTGGATTTCCTTTTGTTTAGAGCTCACATTACCAGGAAGGCATGAATACCATTCACATTAGAAATCCTTTCTCGGGACACCTGGGTGGCTCAGACTGTTCGTGTCTGACTTCGGCTCAGGTCATGATCTCACAGTCTGTGAGTTCGAGCCCCACATCAGGCTCTGTGCTGACATCTCAGAGCCTGGACTGCTTCGGATTCTTTGTCTCCCTCTCTGCCCCTCCCCTGCTCATGTTCTGTCTCTCTCTCTCTCTCTCAAAAGTAAATAAACATTAAAAAATGAAAAAAAAATCCTTTCTCACTACAGGTTAGACAGGAGAAATTTCATTATGTGACTAGTAATATATTTTACGTTTGTTAAAGCAAAAGCAAAGAACAAACAAAAACCCCAAACAAAAAAAACTCTCAAAAAAACACTTTATAATCTTTTTTTTAAAGATTTTAAGTAATCTTCTACACCCAATGTGGGTTTCGAACTCACAACCCTGAGTCTGAGCCAGTCAGGTGCCCCCCAGTTTACAATCTTAGAACTAAGTTTTTGTGTGTCTCCTTTTTGTGTACCTAAATATAATAATGAAAAAAAAAATGTGGTGGCTTGGGACATGAAAACTTTTAGATTTGAAACGTTTCAAAGAGGTTATTTCCTAATTCATGATGACTATTTTAAAAGTTTATTTTATTTATTTCGAGAGAGAACGTGAGTCTGTGAACAGTGGAGGGGCAGAGAGAGAGAGAGAGAGAGAGAGAAAGAATCCCAAGCAGGTTCTGTGCATGAAGTGCAGAGCCCAACAGGGGGCTCATTCTCATGAACGGTGATATCGTGACCTGAGCCAAAATCAAGAGTCTGATGCTTAACCCACTGAGCTACCCAGATGCGCCTAATGATGACTCTTGAAGTAGGAAGAAGATCACTTGAAGGTTGGAGGAGTGCACAAGGCAGTGGGAAAGCAACTAAAAAAGTGAAAAAAGAAAATCATGATTTTGGAATATTTCTGTAGTTGGAAATGTTTTCCTAGGATAAGGGTTACAGACAGGACACTTAAAACTAGAAAAAGTTAGAATATGTGAGAGCTTAGCAATATCGTGAAGCTGGATGCTGAGGGCACATGACTCTAAATAATTCATTCATGTATTCTCCAATTTTCCTGAGCATCAGCCTTTTACTAGGCCATGAAATTGTAGGTGTGAAAAAATCCCAGAGAACATTGTTCTGCTTGAATTCATATTTGATTAGTGGGAAATAGACAAGGATTTATAAGTATAATACATCACATTATTATATATTAATAGTCTACAGCTATTTTACTCTGCTTCACCCTACTTTATTCCATCCCATCCCCAAACATCCCCAAACATCCCCAAACATCTCATCTCTTCTCATCCCATCCCATTTTATTGTATTCTATTCCATTCTACTTCATTCTATTCTTTACTTGATTCTGAATTAAGGAAAAATATTTTCAGTTAATACTCTACTAAAAAACCACATTCTTTTATATCAGTGAAGTATTTGAAATTAAATAAACCTGTTACTTTACAATTATATATAAAGCACGTTTGATCCATAACAATGTAGAGATACGTGTTTAGTTATTTGTTCAACAACAGCAAAAAAACTTTTCACATAGGTGCCAGGAATTCTGTTTGTTTCATTCTCTTTGCCTCTACCAAATTGTCTATTAATTCTTCATATTACTGATAATACACCAGATATTTGAAAGAAATATTATAAAACAAACATGAAAGGTGCTTAATGACCGAGCTACTTAACTGGTCTCTATTCCATAACTACTGTCTGTCTTGGCTGTGCAACTTAGGCAGATGAAATGTAAAGTAAAACAGCCCCTGGAGTTTTGGGAACAAATAAGGACAAACAAAATAATATGTGGTTCAGATAAAACTGTGTAGGGATACCTTTGGTTTTAGAAGAGGTAAATAGGACTTTTGAAATGAGGTGTATTGAGGTGGGTCTGAAAATATGTAGAAAAAGTTATCAGAAGGAAGAGTTGGGATTTCCCATCTTTTCATTTATTCATTAAAATTTAGTCATACAAATTTTCTTATATGGTAAGATTCAGGGAGTTATATAATTCAATTTCTCTTATAAATTTCCTTTTGATGTTTTCCTCCCAATGAATAGCATTTATTATCTTGAGAAAAATATGTATACCCATGATTTTCCTTCTGATGATAGTCTTTATGGACCAGAATACATGTACAGTTTATGTCTTTTACTTAAATTAACATGTCATGGGGCAATGTTCCTGCTCTTAACTATTTTTAGAATGTGAGTCAGTGGCTGTTTCCACTGTTTGAAAACAAACAAAAACAGTGTCCTTTTATTAAATCACAGTTTGAAAATATAAATTTTCCCACTTTAATAATATTTCTCCAGGAGCACCTGGGTGGCTCAGTCAGTTAAGGGTCCTACTTCGGTTCAGGTCATGATCTTACAGTCCATGGGTTCGAGCCCCACGTAGGGCTCTGTGCTGACAGCTTAGAGCCTGGAGCCTGCTTCCGGTTATGTGTTTCCCTCTCTCTCTGCCTCTTGCCCCCCCCCCCCCATGCTCTGTCTCTCAAAAATAAAATAAACACTAAAAAATAATATTTTTCTAGATATAGAGTTATTTACTAGTTTAAAAAGTTAATTCTAGATATAGAGTTATTCACTAGTTTAAAAAGTTAATATTTTTCTAGATGTAGAGTTATTTACTAGTTTAAAAAGTTAGGGATGCTTGGTATTTATTCTTTCACTTGGTAGTTTTTCTGCTTAACTTGGAAGATTATGGGAAATTAATTATTAAACATGAAGTAATAAAGTTAGTTATTTTTATTAAATTACTTACCTACCTATACGTTAAGAAAAATGGGAGAGATTTTTAAAATTTAGAAATCTATCTATTAACTTCTTTTCTGTGAATACAATTTTGATAACAGAATTCTCAGCTTAAATCATGTAACAGTCATGTTCTGCGGTAGCTTACTTTGAAAACCTCTGTTAAAATGCAAATTACATACTGTTGAATAATGGGAATTTAATCAAATTAATGGGGCTTTAATTTACATTTTTAATCCCTTCTGACTTTTTTCTTGCTCTTTGTGACTGATCAGATTCAGTATATTATTCTAGAATGAGTGCTGAACTGGCAATTAAGATTCATGTGTGTTTCCTTTGAAGGTCTGCTACTACATGCATGAATTTCAGGAAAGTCATTTAACATTTCTTATTTAACTGACTTGTAAAATGATTAGATTGGACAAGGTTAGAGTTTCTTAGCTACTTCTGAATGCCTTGAGTTTCTGTATAAAATCATGCACATGCACACACCCACACACATTCATACACATACATACGCGCGCGCGCGCGTGTGTGTGTGTGATGTTGATTTTTGTCCTGAAGTTCCTAGTCTCCAAAAATAAATAAAAAACCACTGGGTTTTAAGGTCTTGCAAATATAGAATTTAGTCTTTTGGGAGGTCTTCAAATATAATGAAATGCTTTTTGCCACAAATTTGTCAACATGCTTTGTCAATGAGTTTACATATTTATAGACTGTAATTATCCAAAACTAGATTGCATATGATAGTATTTCTTGTTTTTGTCATAATGGGGTGCTTTACACTATAATTTGAGACCACTTCTATTTGACTTGCATTTGTTTCTTGGGAAGTGAATATCACTAAGTAGATATGTCCATAGATATGGTGTTTTAATTCATAAAAATATGTTGAAACAATTGTCAAATATCTTTAGTTCACTTATATTAACTCAATTTTTCCTTAATTTTTCTGAACTAAAAGAAAGTTTTTGCTTTATAATCAAGGAGACTTATGAAAAAGTAATAAATAAACCCTTTATTAGTAATTTTTGCTCAGAATTAATATAATTTGGGGACTAGAAATATCACCTCCAGTGACAGTTCTTTATATACTAAATATGCACTAGATATATGATTTATAAATTTATTTAAGACATGAACCTGATCTAATAATATACCTGTTGACTTCCAGATGGTGATATGTGTTAGGAGAAAAGAATTAGGGAATGTAATAGACTAGAATAGGTAAATTCCTGAAATTTGATCTCCGATACCCATTTATTCCATCTCTGAAATAGGACAATATAATGCCATCTTGCTAAGAAACTGAACTTGCGAGGGCTTTATTTCCTTTTCAGAATTTTGTTATCTCTAAACATTTTTTTAGATACTTTGTTTTTTGAAATAGTGAAATTGCAATGTGATTTGTATGACTCTAGGGTTTCAGGATTTCAGTTCTATTTAGTTTTGTAATTCCTGTGTATCACATTTTATTTTAATGGATTTACTATGTTTAAAATATCACCAATAAGATATTTATCCAAAAACATGTTAATGTTTTATGACATAATTGGTGTTAATATATTTTAGGGGTTCTGTTGAATATTAAAAACAACAATAAGACTTAAAGAGTAGATATTTTCTTCACATTCTATTAAATAATGTAGAGGGGAAAAACAAAAAAAAAACATATGCTCACGTTTTCAAAATACATGGTAGAATTTTTTTGTACAGACATTGCATTTTAAGCTATTCTTGTATTTCCATTTATTATTTAGTCAGCAAATGTTTAATGATATCTGATTAAATACTCTTTTAGGTTCTTGGTTTATATATGGCAGTAGAAAAAATACTTTCCTGGAATGCATATTCTACTGGGATAGGATAAGCAAAACATTAGAAATAAAATAATATGCATTCATTGAAAAACGATATGGAGGAAAATATGATACACAGCCCTGCCTGTGAGTTATTATAAATGTGCAATTACTAAACTGAATGGATGAACTTTATATTATAGCCAGAAGTGAATTTTATTTTATCATATTTAGGTCATTTTTCTAGTGCATATGAATTATCTTTATAAATTTGTCATACTAGGAGTGCCGGGTGGCTCAGTCAGTTAAGTGTCCGACTCTTGGTTTAGGCTCAGGTCATGATCTCACGGTTTGTGAGTTCAAGCCCCTCATAGGGCTCTGTGCTGACAGCATGGAGCCTGCTTAGGATTCTCTCTCCCTCTCTCTGACCCTCCCCTATTCACACCCTCCCTCTCTCACATACACAATAAATAAACTTAAAAAAATAAAAATAAATAAATTTGTCATATTAAATATTAAGGACACATTTTATTGTTAAATTTTAAGTCCATTCTCATTCAGGACACTAAATTTTTATGCACTTATCTTACGAACCAGTAAGGACTTAAAAAATTATGAGAATCTGAATTATTTCATTTTCCTAACTCACCAACACAGATCTTGGTAGCTACCATATTGAATGGATATATATAAACATTGTGCTGTAACAAATGGAACTCAGGCTGGAACAATGATAAACCTCAAAATTACAGGCAGTTCTAGTTCTGTGCCTTTATCTGTTGTGAGTCAACTCACAGTTGAAATCTTTTCTCTACCCCGAGAGACTGCCTTGTGTTAATTTAAACCAAAAGAAAAAAAAAGTAATTACAAAATCAGATTAACAAAAGCATCATCAATGTCTATGCATTTATTATTAACTGTATGGGATATGATAAAAATATAATATTTATGGATGCCATTAAATAGCATCTTATTATAAAATTTATACTTGACCTTTTATTTTAATAGTCCTTTAGGAACCATTGCATGTGTACATGGAGATAGGAAGAAATATGCTGTCATTAGGTGTTTCTAATTTGGGCCTAACTTAAAAATAGACCAGTAAATTATTGTCTAGGTGTTGTGATGTTAAGGGTGCCAGAAAGCCCTTGGATCCTCTAACCTTTTACTTTGCTAATGAGTGAAGTCTGCAATAAGATGAATTCTTGTCTTTTATTAAAATGCATATGTTCATGGGAAGGATAGCATCTTGAGCCCTGTGGAACTTTATGGTGTACCTAAGGGAGTTCATCACATTGTTTCCTGAGTAAGGTGGATGAGGAGTGAAACTTTGAGATAAGGGGGCCTCTGAAAGGAGAAGGAAACATTAGTGTGGAGACAGTAGCTCCAAAATAGAGGAGACTGGGTGGCAGTCTCTTCCATGCTTTGGGCATGTTTTGTCCTTTTCACTGAATCAGTAGGAACATATTATTTACTAAAACATAATTGGCAAGGGATATGATGACACCAAAGAGATGAAAAGTTTGTCACATTTGGGCCTTATCAGAGCTGCTTGAATGGCCCATTGCTCTGATGCTTGCTTTTTTCCCTTCTTCAGGGTGTTCAGTGGGAAAAAAATATATAAACCTCGGTTTTTATAGAGCTCATATTGTTCCAAAGGTGACAGAGTTTAAATTTAAACTGAACATAGAAGGACATGACAAAGGAGCAGTCATAGCCCCTCTTAATTTCCCGTTGATCCTATGTATGGTGACAGGGGAGGGGAAAGGGTGTGTACAATGACCGGCGATACTCAGGATACACTTATACTGAAAAAGTATACGTTGTAATCTGAAATTCACATTTCAGCTAGCGCCCTTATGCTTTACCTTAATGTGACAAAGCCTAGTTTAGGGGCACAGAACTCAAAAACTTCATTAAAAAGAAAAGACGAGAACCTGATAAATGCGATAAATATGGTGCTTTACTTTGAAAAAGACTTTTGGTTGATTATGGTAACGGGTGTCAGCTTATGAGTTATTGTATGAGTGTTATCTAAAATTTGATGGAAAGTTTAGTCACTAGTTGTAGATGGTCATCACTAATACAAAATAAACTAAAGTCACTAGTAGACATTGGAAGATGTGTTCGTGCATTTTGTGTATTCTCCTGCAGCTCGGGTCAGTTGCATACAGCCATTTTCCTAAAGGGCCAAGAGATGGTCTGTTTTATACTCACCTCTAACCTAGAAGCACGAAAGCAGTCATGGACTATACATAAAAGCAAATACAAGGCTCCAATAAAGCTTTATTTACAAAAACAGACTACTTGCTTGTTTTGCATAGGTTTGCAGACCCTTGACTTAGGGTTTCTTGCCTACAAAATCTCACAGAAGCAAATGCAGACATTGTATTATGCTCAGATAGTTTCCCAAAGACATCAATTGTATTAGAACAAATTATGTTTTCAAAACACATCTTTATACTTCATTCCTAAGTTTGGCATGTTAGGATGAGCATGCATGGAAATACAGAAGAGAGTGAAACTTAGAGTCATTAATGCCTGTCCTGGAAATTTAGGTAAGCAAGACTGTTAGCTAGAACATGTTAAATCAGATTCACTTTTGTTGCCAAAACATTTTTATGTCTTAAATTTAACCTTTGGTCTGTACTCTTTATCTATATGATATTTAAAAATATCCATTTACTTCAGAGATCTTTGTAACACCTTTTGCATTTAATTTAGACTTTTGGAAAACATGTTCACTAAAGTTCTAAAATCAAAACATTTAAAATATATTTCTGGGGCATCTGGGTAGCTCAGTCGGTTAAGCACCTGACTCATGACTTCAGCTAGATCATGATCTCATGATTCATGAGATCAAGCCCATGTCCCGCTCTCCACTGACAGCAGGGAGCCTGCTTGGGATTCTCTCTCTCTCTCTCTCTCTCTCTCTCTCCCTGCCTTCCCCCACTCGGGCTCTCTCTCTTTCTCTCAGAATAGATAAACTTAAAAAAATAAAATATATTTCTATTATTTAAAAGTAACATCTAACTGATACTACAATTCCTAAAGAGTCTGCATTGTGTAATACACATTTTAATATTAGAATAAGGAATATGCTTTGCATGTAACTGATAATGAAGGTATTCTTTTTTGACTGATTGATTTGAAACTGCTTTAAATTTAGATGGAGCCTTTATTATGTGTCCTCTAGAAAACCTTCACATTTGAATCAAACACACACATGCTTTGCTACTTACTCTAATGCAGACAACTGATTTGTATTTATGGTATATGTAATTAGTGAATGCTTCATGCAGTACAATAGGCACAGTAGTCTGCAGAACAACATAACTGTTCCTCTGATATTAATATGTTCTGAATCTCAGGTTGAACCAAAGGGCTTTGGGGTGTCCTTCTTAAATGTACTTTATAAGTTGTTGTGCTCAACTGATTGGGAAAATACCTTTAAATAAGTTTTAAAATATTGGGCCTTTTTTAGAAGACACATGTAGACATTACAAAAATTTAATTAATGCTACATTTAAAAGTATTTTAGAGGTGCCTGGGTGGCTTTGTGGGTTAAACGTCAACTCTTGCTTTCTGCTCTGCTCACAATCTCATGGTTTGTGAGATAGAGCCCTGTGTCAGGCTCTACACTGACAGTGTGCAGCCTGCTTGGGATTCCCTCTCCTTCTCTCTCTCCCCCCCCCCCACCCGCCCAATAGCTCTCTGCATCTTTCTCAAAATAAAAATAAACTTAAAATAAAAATAAAATATTTTATATACGGTGGCGCCTGGGTGGATCAGTTGGTTTAGCGTCTGACTTTGGCTCCTGTCATGATCTCACAGTTCCTGGGTTTAAGCCCCACATCACACTCACTGCTGTCAGTGTAGAGCCCACTTCAGATCCTCTGTCCCCCTTTCTCTCTGCACATTCCCCACTCATGCTCTCTCTCTCAAAAATAGATGAACATTACAGGGTGCCTGGGTGGCTCAGTCAGTTAAACACCTGACTTCAGCTCAGATCATGATCTTGTGATCTGTGAGTTTGAGCCCCGCATCAGGCTCCATGCTGACAGCTCAGAGCCTGGAGCCTGCTTCGGATTCTGTGTCTCCCTCTTTCTCTGTCTCTCCCTCACTCACTATCTCCATCTCTCTCTCAAAAATAGTAGACATTAAAAAAATTAAAAATAAATAAACATTTAAATAAAATATTTTATGTATCAATAAAAATATCAATTAAAAAGCATCTGCAGGGCTCCTGGGTGGCTCAGTCGGTTAAGCATCCGACTTCGGCTCAGGTCATGATCTCACGGTCCGTGATTTCAAGCCCCGCATCAGGCTCTGTGCTGACAGCTCAGAGCCTGGAGCCTGTTTCAAATTCTGTGTCTCCCTCTCTCTCTGACCCTCCCCCGTTCATGCTGTCTCTCCCTGTCCCAAAAATAAATAAACATTAAAAAAAAATTAAAAAAAAAAAGCATCTGCAAGTACGCATATATGTATGCAAATATAAAAATACAGGAATTTGCCAAGTCTTCAAATATATTTGATTTAATAGTAATATTTATCTGATTTAAAGTTAGTATAACATGTCCGGAGGAAGATGGGAAGATTTTTGTGAAATGATTTTGAGAAGTTCTTTAATAGTATAAATACAATGTACAAATAGCCACATTTTGTTATAAGCTCTAACACAATACATATAATTATGTTTAAATATAACAAATATAATTGCAAAGACATATGGTTGCTCGTTTTATATATAACCTAGATGAATTTTTATTGTATTTTATTAAAAGAAAATCAAATACTATACTTTCTACTTATATGTCCTTTTCTTTAAAGATTTTTTTTTTAGTAAGCTCTAGGTTCAGTATGGGGTTTGAATTCAGGACTCTGAGAACAAGAATCACATGCTCTACCAAATAATCCAGCCAGGTGCCCCTCTATTTATATTTCTTATAATTTTAAAATTAAATGTTCAAAAATATCTAATAATTATTTGAATATGAGGCATTTCTAACTGCCAAATGATTTGCCCAAAATATGTTTTATCAATTGGTAAGTTTGTCCAACATGATTGTAGAAAATAACATCATACCTCGTTTTGGTTTCTTGGGCTGGCTCTTGAGTGGAAAATAATATACATGAGTTTTACATGGGAAACACTTTTGTTATATAATCAAAATACAATAAAACTTGCAGAGTCATTTTTTTTCTTTTAAAAAACTTTTCATATTTGAAATATAGTTGCTATACAATGTTATATTAGTTTTAGGTGTACCACATATGATTCAACAAGTCTATATATTATATAATACCACAATAGCCCCCACAATACCAGTGTAGCTCCCATCTGTTACCATACAGTGTTCTTTTCATCCCTGTGACTATTCATATCTGGGAGTTTGTATCTCTTTTTTAATTTATTTTTTCAATCTGATTTTTTCTTTTTTTATTTAAATCCAAGTTAGTTAACATATAGTGTAATAATGGTTCAGGAGCAGAATTTAGTGATTTATCACTTACATATAACACCCAATGCTCATCCCAACTAACGTCCTTCTCAGTACCCATCATACATTTAGCCCATCCCCCTACACCCCTCCCAGCAACCCTCAGTTTGTTCTCTGTTTTTAAGACTCTCTTGTGGTTTGCCTCCGTTTTTATCTTATGCAAAATAAAATTTTTATGAATTTTTAATGTGAAAAATTGAAGGGTTTTGAAGTTGATAGTAACATTTAAAATAATTTCTACTAACTGATTCATTTTAATCTTATTTCCATGTTATCTCATACATTAACTAGTAACAGAAAACAAAGCATTGGGGGAATTAGTCATCTCTAAAATTACTATAGAATGTATTTTAACTCATCATCATATTATTTTTTTATTAGAAAGATAGTTTTTAAAAATCCCTAAACATTTTATATCATTGGTATTTCATATGGGTACCAAGAATAAAAGGCCTACTGGATAAATTCCATTATAGAAGTTATAGTTGGTCTAGTTTGATGGGTATTAAGAAAGACACTCCTTGGGATGAGCACTGGTATTATATGTAAGTGATGAATCACTAATTTTTGCTCCTGAAACCATTATTACACTATATCTTAACTGAATAAAAAAATTAAATAAAAATTTAAATAAAAAAAAACAAAAAGATGAGATTGAAACAATAAGTTAAAAAAAAAAAAAAAAAAAAGACGTACAACCTTCCAGACCAACTAGGGGCAGATACATAAATAAGATCATGCATGAGTGCATTTTACATTATATTATTTATGCTTTTAAGTTGCCAAGGAATGGGCTCAGTATTACTTAGGAATTAAATATTCTCGAGAGATTTTAAGTTTCATAGGATTTGTTTTGTTCTCTGCTCTGTCCCAGAGATTTAGAATATCTGGTATAGAGTAGGCATTGAATAGATGTTTGTTGAATGAACGATGCTTTTCCATGTTTATTAAACCAAGGGTTTGACTGAAACAACAATAGTTTGGAAAAATGCATCATTTAAAAATTAATAGGGGCGCCTGGGTGGCTTAGTTGGTTAAGTGTCTGACTTGAGCTCAGGTCATGATCTCATGGTTCATGGATTCGAGCCCCGCATCAGGCTCTGTGCTGATAACCCAGAGGCTGGAGCCTGCTTCAGGTTGTGTCTCCCTCCCTCTCTGCTCCTCCCCTGCTCAAGCTCTGTCTTTCAAAAATGAATAAATGTTAAAAAAAAATTTTAAATTAATGAAATAAATTTTATATAGACTTCATTTTTTGAGAGATAGAGAGTGTGTGCATGCATATGGGGGAAGAGCAGAAAGAGAGAGAGTGAGAAAGAAAAGATAGAGAATCCCAAGCAGGCTCCATGCTCAGGGTGAAGCCTGATGGCAGGGCTTGATCTCTTAACTCTGAGATCATGACCTGAGCCAAAACCAAGAGTTTAACCGACTGAGCCACCCCGTCACCCGAAGAAAATAATTTTTAAATCAAACAAATCCCAGCTTGAATGTGAGCTTTGGTGATTTTAGACAAGCTCCTTGTGTCTTTTTGATCCTTAATGGTCACTTTAATAAATGTGCTAATATTTAAATTGCAAAGTTATTACTATGACTGAATGCAAAAAGTGTGTTTAAGGGACTTAAAATGATGCATAAAAAATAGGAACCACACATTTTAAAGGTAACTCTTTTAACACTATACATATGAATTGATTTATTCATCAACCATATGATAATTACCTGTCATACCAAGCTTTGGTTTAGGTCCTGTGGATGCAGACATGAATAAGACACAGCCTGGAGGGGTTCAAAGTCAAGGAGAAGAAAGAGTTATATAAATAAATAATTATAATACTAAATTTTTAATGCTTATAATAGAGATATAGACATTAAAGTGTTAGTGGGGACATTCATTTTATCTTAGATATGTTTTGTTTTAACCTCTCATCTATCAGCGTCAAAGCTTGATAGCTGCCTAAGGACCTGAATGTATTGCTGTTACATTTGACTTCCATTCTCTACTCTTGAAATTATTTTTATGGTAGGGTAGACAATACATTTAAGGAATTTAGTGCTTAACATACATTTAGTTAAAGAAATCCAGTGTCAGCTAATCTATAAATAACTGTTGAATGAATTAATTAACAAATTAATGAGAAGTTTGATTGTATTTCACATTGGACACTTATATATGTAAAGTAAATGAAGACTGAAGTAGATATACTTGGAGAATAATTTCTTTTAAAAAATGTGTCAATGAAAGGTACTCATATAAAGTTGAAACACTCTGGAATAGAAGTGATCTCTAGTTTCCTTAGAACAGTTTATGTGAGTATAGCTAGGTCACCTCCTAATTATTTGGCACCTCATTATCCCATTTGTAAACTTTGCAGATTCTACTTTCCCTCAATAATTTCCACTTTTCATTTAAAAAAAAAATGGGACACTTGGGTGGCTCAGTCAGCTAAGCATACGACTTCACCTCAGGTCATGATCTCATGGTTCGTGGGTTTGAATCCTATGTCGGGCTCTATGTGGACAGCTGGAGCCTGGAGCCTGCTTCAGATTCTGTGTCTTCCTCTCTCTGTCCCTCCTCCACTCGTGCTCTCTCTCTCTCTCTCAAAAATTAATAAACATTAATTTTTTTAACTTAATTCTCATTCTCTCATGTATATTTTTAATTTTTGTAACTTTGGAAATATTTATATATATTCACATATATGCACTTCTCTATTCATAACTATGGCTGTATGCCTGTTTTTCTTTTTAATCAGTGAGCTGATATGTACACCAGGGAGGAATATTGTAATCATTGCAAAAAAAAAAAAATTGTTCTTGGTACTTAATAGTCTTTTGTCAAAGAAAGGATAAATTAGACCCTGGTTAAGACAAATTTACCATGATATCTCAGATAATAGGTTAAAAGGGACATGGTGAAGAACACAAATGTCCAGAGAAGAGAATGCATGTTATTCTGTGTTGCGGGGATGAATTGGAGAAAGGAGATGTGATTTACCAGGTGTTAGTCAATAATGTAGTATGAGGCAAATGATAATATTTGGAATAGAGAATTTTGGAATAATTTAACTGGTCAAAATGCCTCTTTTGTAGGAGGAAGCTAGAGCTTTTGAAAGAAAGCAACAAAAAAACCTATTACAGTGCTATCCAAAGTACACACAATTGATGTCGTTTTGTCCTCTAAACTCTAGCAATCCATAATTATTTACTTCAATATATTTGCTAAATATAATATAAAAAGTGAAGGTGCAATCTGAATTCTTTGATAAACTGTGCAATTAATAATCAAAATAAGGATTACAAATATTCCTCTAAAGAGAGATGACACATTCTGGAATATGTATTGGTACTCTACATGTTCTTGTTGTAACTCAAACATAAGTTCTCTGAGTATAATCAAGTTTGGGGAAAACTTATACTGAACATTTTATAGGAATGTATCAGTTTCTTAAGCGAAACTGTGAACTGCAGAAATCTATTTTTCATTGATTGACTTATTTTATGTGTCAGATGGTACTTTTATCCAGAATTTGAAATTTTGTACAATTCTTAACCAAGAGGTTTGGGGTGGGGGCCGCAGGGTGGACCTTCCCTGGTTGGGGGAAGATGAGATTGATGAGAGGGGATTGATGAGATTATTCATGTTTAGCGACCTAGTAACATGTTTATAACCTTATTAAAATTTTTTGGCATTAGCTTCTAATGATCTAATTGCCTATCCTTTTAATTTTTGAAATATCTAAAATCAGCCTCCATTGGATATTTATTTCAAGATGACGCATTTAGTTATATAAAAAATTATCACTGAGGCATTTTTTATAGAATAAAAAATGTATTCTGGTTTTAAAAATATAATTATATGATCTTATGTAAATTTTTACTTAGAATGTTTCCTGATATAAAGAGCTAAAACAATATTACTGAAACTATTTCCTTTTTTATTTTCCAGCTTTTTGTAGTACTAAATGTTAGTGAACACTTGATCTATAGTCCTCTTGACTAGTTATAAGCCTTGGTGGTACTGTCTGGGTATCAGTAAACTTATCTCTTTATTCTAGTTGTGAGAACTTGCAAACATACCCTTTGGAAGAATTCATTTCTGAGACATTTGATTTCCTATTTCGGATAGCATTTAAACAATTGAAATAAAAAAAAGGAAAGTTAAACCCTTATTGCTGAAGAATAGTAACCCCTTGAGTTTTGATGTTTCTAATAAATATCGGGTGTGCTGGAAACATTGCCAAGTACTGTTGACTCTTTAGCAACGTGGGGTTAAAGGTGCTGATCCCTCACACAGTCAAAAATCCAAGTATAACTTTTGACTCCCCAAAATCTTAATAATAGCCTGCCATTGACTAAAAGACTTACTGATAAAAATTAATTAACACATATTTTGTGATATATATATATATACCCACATATATATATACACACACACACATTATATATATAATGGTTATATATATAATGTTTATATATTCTTACAATAAAGTAAGCTAGAGAAAAGAAAATATTAAGAAAATCATAAGAGAAAATACATTTATAATACTATACAGTATTTATTGAAAAATAATGTGTGTAAGTGGACATGTGTGTTTCAAACCCGTGTTTTTCAGGGGTCAACTGTGATTCCTTATTAGAACAAATGGATTTAGGAGTTTTCATGGAACTGAGATTCTTTCTTGACAAACTAAATGATAATCACATTGATTTTTCTCCTCATTAATGATGTTTTTCATTAATAGTTGATATTTTTCCTTCTAAATGTTTTGACAGTTTCATTATAATTCTGTATGTCTTTCAAGATATTTCCAGATTTTAATGATGATTGGTTTATGTCTTGAGGAAACTTTAAAATGGCAGCATTGAATATTGATGCATAAGTCCCAAATATATCAAATTATACCTTTTTTTCTTTGAAACATCTACTACTGTCCTCATAAAATAATGCTTTGTAAAAGTCCACATATAACACTTCTATGCTACGTACAATGTACAATAATTTCATTTTAAGCGATTCCACATACATGAATTTAAGTTCTGCCACATTCATGCACATATTGCTTTCCTTTCCTTGTGTGCTAGGGAAGCAATAAATAGCCAGGCTCTAACAGGCTTTCCCCTGTAGTCTTTATAGTTAGAAAAATCATTTTAGGCTAACAGCTCTCTAAATCATTGCAACACATATTGCAACAGGTGCTGCAAAGGAATTAAATGTAAAAGGAAATAAAACAAAGTAAAAATCATTGTTGAAACACTGTTACCATTGGCGTAATTTCTTCCATCCCTTTTCCTGAACCCCTACCCATAGAGCTGCCACCATCCCTGAAGCAAGGGTCATGTAACTTTTTGTGAAACCATGTCTGTGTTTTATTGCCAGGCATATAAATACCAGGTAGCTTGCTTTTAGCAGTTGTTTTCCTGACTTTTTGGCTTTGGTGAATCATTAAGAGTGCAGCTGGAAAACCAGTGCTGGACGGCTAGTGAGGGATCGCTTTTCAACAGGTCTGCTTTTGTCAAGTCCACCTGAAGGGAACTGTTTCTCCCTAAGTCTTTTCCAGAATGTCCTAAATATTCTGTGATCTACAAGATGATTAGCGTTTTAGATAACATTTTACTTTATCAAAACCTTAACCTCAACTGAGTTAAAAATTCCTTCCCTTTGTCCAAAATAATAGTGTCTTTTGAATCTGCATGTTGCAAATAGTGGAGAGAACACTGAGACTCTTGCAGTAGAGGCTGGAAATAGGACTAGGATAATTATTAACAACTGTGAGAAGCCATTGTTTCTTGTTTAATGGACTTAGTAATAAAGGCTTTGTTACAGTGGCTGGCATAAAGAGAGTGAGTGGTATTTAGCAGAGCCTCCACTGCAGATTCAACTGGAGAAAAAAAGCTTCCCTACTTGAGTCATTGACTATCAGCACAACTACCCTTTTGTACTTATATTGCTCCTTTTTCTTAAATAATAGGTAAAATGAAAAAAGAAATAAAAAGCAAAATAGGGTACTAATTAAATTCGTCCATCTTGAGCCAGACTCAGAGTTTTAGACTGTATGTTCTACTTGCCTGGGCTATGTCCTATACCTTTGTCCTAACTCCAGGAAGCATGAGTATTGGATTTTTTTTTTTTTTTTTTCTGTACTTAAATGGGAGGTCTGACCACCATGACATTTAATTGACTCCTGTTCAACCTTCAGTTTTTAGAAAGGTTTAGAGTTCAGGCTCTGGAGTCACCCCTTCCTTGTTCGAATCCTTTTTTTTTTTTTTTTTCTTTTTTTTTTTTTTTTACCACTATGTGACTTTGTGAACAGTGATACCTTCTTGAATAATTATTTAATTGTTCTGTACTTCAGTTTCCTCATCAGTAAAAGAAATGATAATAATAGTGTGTACCTTAAAGAATTACTATGAGGATTAAATGAATTAACCTTTGCACGTAGTAGGTGTTCAGTATGGGGAAAATTTTGCTAAGTAATGACCTCTATATGTAAGCTCTCACAGCCCCATGGATTTCTCTTTAGAAGCATTGGTCAGAGTTGCAGTTTATTAGTGACTCTTTTGAGGTTGACTTGGATAGAAAAGGGGATAAATAGATTTGGCCATGTGAATCTTCCAAGTTCTAAAGGTTGTCCATTTTCAAGACAATTTATAGTTTACAGCGTGAGAATATTATGCAAAATTCAAGTGCCAAGAGAATGTGTATTATAGAAATTCATTTAAGGTATAGTTTTGGAGGATTTGTTTGAAAAGTCAAATATAACTCCAAGGCTTCTAACTGTATATGCCTAGGATGGAAAAGGAAACAGTATCTTTTTATCATGGTAAGAATTAATTTAATTGTTTCCTTTCTGTTAAAAAAAAATACTCTAAAGCAGTGGGTATGCTTTCTACCAGCTGGATGCTTTATTTTTCATTATTGATTATTTATACTAATTAGATAAGGCTAATTTAAATTCAGCTTTACCCTTCTGATCACATTTTTTTAATGTTTATTTTTGAGAGAGAGAGAGACAGAGTGTGAGCAGGGAAGGGGCAGAGAGAGAGAGGGAGACACAGAATCCAAAGCAGGGCTCCAGGCTCTGAGCTGTCAGCACAGAGCCCAATGTGGGGCTCAAATTCACGGACCAGGAGATCATGACCTGAGCTTAAGTTAGGCACTTAACTGACTGAGCCACCCAGGTGCCCCTCACATTTAGATATTATAGTAAGATTCTAGGCGGAGGAAAGCTGTTCATATAATCAGAAAAAAAATGTGATTTTTATAAGGGACTGGGGAGGAAAATCTTGATCCCAGATAATTTCTGAGACAGATCCATTTTTAAAAAGAGAATATGTTGAATTTTATGATCCTGAAATTGATGCTCTTAAAATTATTAGGGAATCCCATGCCTTTTAGAGAGTCTTTCTATAGTTCCAGGGTAGGCACACCTGAGTTTAAAGAACTTTGTATTAAAACCCTTAATAAATAATTGAAAGTAACAGTAGAACCACTAAAACTGGGCAGCTCTTATCTGATTGACAAAAACATTTTGCTAATAGTGACTTTTGGAATTGCAGAAGTAGTCAATATAGGTATTGCTGACAAAGTTTTTGCTAAATCTGAACATTTTTGTAAGATTTTAATACCTGTTTTAAAGGTCTCAAATGTTAAGATCACAAATAATAACAGGAAACTACTAGATCTGTATGAGAAGCAATAAATCTGTTAGCACAAAGTGGAAGATTATGGTTGGCTTTGAGTATTAACTTCAGTGTTTTTTTGCATATCCTTTGTCTGCTATTATGTTTAAGACATTGCTTATGAGATATTGGTTAATAGAAACACACGGTCCATGTGATAGTTTTGGAAGGATGAAGAAGTTGAATTATGCAAACTGGTGTGGGCTAAAGAGGTATTTAAACTATTCCAGTAGTCTCAGGATAAGATGTTGTATTGGTTATCTTTGCTGGGTGAAAAAAAAAAAGTACTCTCAAACTACCATCTTGAAGCAAATGTCATCTGAAAATATATATGGATAATGAATCGGAGTGTTATTTAGCTGAGTGACCCTGGTTCTGTGTCTCTAATGAGGGTGCAGTCAAGCTGTTGGCCAGGGCCGGAGTCTTACCTGAAGGCTCAACTGGAAGAGAATCCATCTTCAGGCTCACTTGTGTGTGTCACTGTATAGGACTGGGTTATGACACGGTGGCTGAATTCCCCCAAAGTGAGTCATGCAATAGTGCCTAACATGGAAGCCATCTATCATCTAGGAAGTGACATCCGATCATCTCTGCCATATACTTTTTGTTAGCAGTGAGTGAATAAGTCCACTCCAGCCTCAATGAGAGGTGCGGATACCCGCAGGCAAGAATCGCTGGGGTCCACCTTAAGGCTGCCTACTACAGATATTAAAACCTGAGGCTCATATTTGGTAGAAACAGAAAGAAAGATCTGTATTAAGATAAATATTGATAAATTTAGGAGCGATATCTCTAAATTTTACCCATGGCTTTATGTCTTACTCAAGGTAAAACCTTGAGAGAACTTCTTTAGGTTTCCAATTTGTAAAGTGAGGTACTGGGCTCAACTATACTTACGTTTCTTTATTATTTGGTGTTATTTCATTATATTCCTTGCATCTGATTGAAATTTAGGAGCTAGGGAATCTGATTGGAGATAAGGGTCTTCAGAGCTACAAATGAATTAAGTTGATTGAAAACTATTTAGAGACCATTGGATTTTACAATTGTAATAAGGCCAGTAGGGTTTTTTTGTTTTGTTTTTTTGTGTGTGTGTTTTTGTTTTTTGGGGTTTTTTTGTTTTGTTTTGTTTTGTTTGAGAATTTTCAGTGAGTGAAGGAGACAGAAACTGGACTGAAAATAGAGATTCAAGATTCAAATAATTAGAGATTCAAGTGGCTGAGATGTACCAGAATCAACATTTATTGGTCACTAGGATGAGAATTTTGGCAGTGAAAGGAAAAAGACACCTATTCGCATGCGTTTGAGGGTGTGTGTCTTTTTTATTCTTTTAAAGCATGAGAGACATTCATGTATTTCTGAGAAAGATAGAGACCAGGGATTAAAAAAAAGAAAAAGTATGAGTCATATTCATCTTTGTACCCTAGGTACTTTGTACAGGGCCTGGTGCAAAGCAAACACGGGGCAAGGGTCACTGGTAAATGAACGGAAGCAGCTTTCCTTCTTCGGTCATCAGAGGCAGAGAATATACAATATACGTTCACAGCAGGTTCTAGATTGTGACTGCCTGACTGAATCCTGGCTCCAGTCCTTTATCAGTTTGGCGACATGTATTTGTGTAAGTTTTTGAAAGTTTTTGTGGCTCAGCTTTGCCATGGGATAATTCCAGACTGCACAGAAAATAAATGAAAGAAAACAATGACAAAGACAAACCCAAAACATATATCATGTTTATAATATGGCATAAGACATGCTAGGAGCTTAATATGTATTAGCCCTTATTATTAACTAGTTTTATTTAGGGAATAAAAACGATTTTCAGGCATTTTCTTTCGGACTTCACCAACTCTAATTTCTCTGTTATCTGGAACATTAATCATGGGCTTGTTGTGTTACAATTTAGTGAAGCAGATATTTATTGACCTTCTATAAGATGTGAGGCCTTGTGCTAGTTGATGGGATCATAAAAATGAGTAAAACATGACCTTATCCTTTTGGGCCTTGTTGTCCAGGAGGAGATATACACATGCGAACAAATGAGAGTGATAGAATTTTGAGTAGGTATTTTAAGGAATTGTCAGGAAAAGCTTTGCACTGGAGAAATACATGAATATTACTAAAATGGGGCTTATTTTCTGATGGGAAGAGATTAACTAATGGATTAACAATATAGATGATTAGGGAACTCATGCCTGAGTCTCTACTTTTACCATATTGGCAGCAGATAGAACATTGTACAAGAGGAAGTTTTGATGTACAATAAGATTGTAAGACAATCTTACAAAGATATTGTAAGACTATAAAATGTAGCCTGGGCATTTAGTTACAAATATTTTGTGTGAATCACTTCTAAATAAGGAAAATAGAAGAATGTGAAAAAGGTCCCATCACCTTTTGTGAATGATGGTGAAAAATAACAATTTGAATTGTTATAGAAAATTTTTATTCCAGTATAGATAACATACTCAATAATACTTTCTTTTGCCTCCCTACTAGATGAGGTTCTCAAAGTTAAGTACGTGTAGACAAACAAGTTTCACTAGGTGTTTTAATAGTACTTTTAGGATATTGAGATTATTCATTGATCTAAAGTGGCATCATTGTTGCCTTAAAATGTTGATTTTTTTTTTAAAGAGGGAACTGTTAAAACATTCATTTGGCTAACAAGAAGGAACGGTGGGAACACTTTAAATAGCAAAATGAATCCTCCAAAATGAGAAATGTCTTTGTTGTACTCCTTTCATAATTTATTTTCACCCTAAATTAGAATGAATATGTTAATTTCATCAGCATCATGATAGACTTTATTAAGAGGAAAAGACCTATATATCTCAAAGCTTTAGCTCTAAGGAATTACCTCATTAGTATAGAAAGCATAAATATATTTCACTTTAGTGTTATTATATTTCACCTGTTTGTCCAAATGCAGTGTATCTCTTCCAAAGATAAATCATTTTCTCCCACAAGATTTGGTTGCTTGTTAAATTAATATAAATTACTGTCCAACTCTCATTAAATCACTGTTTCCCAATTGCATAAAGTTACGTTTTTAATTTAAAATGATTAATCTCTCACCAAGGAATGTGTACACATCATAACAATCAATTAAACTATTTTAGACTAATCTAAAACTATTTTATAATGTGGAGGGAAAATACAAAATAAATGTCTTCTCACTGTGTTCTAATTGAACATTCTGAACAGAGTTTTCATAAGCTAGGGAATTTTCTTACAGTGCTTGCTTATCATTGATTTGTTCTTTAGTAGCATTTATTGTGTGCCACATGTCATAGCGTCGTTAATTCTCTGTGTAAAAATATGATGGTATTTGTTTCAATCGTACAATTTATAAACATATTTTGTAAGAACCTGAAGAGGAAGGAATAAGTTGTAATACCATTGACAAAACTACTGTTAGCCCAGCTGAGAGAGAAGGAAAATGCTTCATTCTGGTTGAATTCAGAGCTCATTTCTGAAAGTGACAAAGACTTATAGTTTCTCTCCTGAGAGTCGCACTTAGTCCCCATGGTACTATATCTTTCTTGAAGTATATAAGAAACAGTTAGTACTAATGGCAAGAAATTTTCTCTAAACGTGTATTTTAAAGGTGGATTTGGGAAATGTTAGCAAAGCCACTCTGATTTTTTGAAACAGTGATGAATTATGACTACCAACTGTAGGTCTTGATTAATATTCATAAAATATATCTTACATTTTCTTTGTTTTGTCAAAATACCTGCCAAGATCTTGCATTAAATGCTATGACTGTAGAGATTCCTCAGGAGCTTTGATAGTACCTCAAAGATTTAAACTTCAATTCGAGAATTTTAAATCAGGGATAAATGAAACTTCTAAATTCTATTACCTCAGTAGATTTATAGACTATGTACATTTAGTGTTGAAATCTATAGGCATCATCTTATTCATTGTGAAGCAAATCTGTAGATCATATACTGATGAAAAATAAGGATGACATTTAATTTTAAAAAGCTTCATGATACTACACAAACATTTTAGTTGAAAATTTAGACTTGACTCTTAAAGTATAAAGCAGCATCTGGAGAAGTGTGGGTGAATTAGCAACATTACAATCTGTGTTGGGCCGTGTGCCCTTTTCTGGCTGTGCTTAGTTTGGGTCATAAGAGTTCTCATATTTATCATTGTATCTGTAAGTAAGGTTTTCTGTTGCACAATAGACATACTATTTTATCTTATGGCTAATTCCTTTCTAAATGAAGTATTCTTTCTACATTTTCTTATCATAATTGATTATTCAACAAATATTCTTGCACATTATTACATATTCTTATTGGCAGGGCTCTTCTGTCCCACCTCCTACTTCCCACTGGAAAAAAAAAAAATTGAACTTAGTTCATGTGACAACACTGAAGAAATACACAAAAATAAATGAAAATATATTGCACCAAATCTTACTCTTTATGATTTGACAAAGCATTTTTCAGACAGAAATATGTTTGATACATAATTGTTAAACATCCGTATTTCATAGCTTTTAAGTAATTATTTGTTCAATACATGTAAACTAACATGAACTATAGCTGGGGCATCCATACAGATAATATAAAACCACAAAGGTACCAAGGAAATTAATGAAATTTCCCGTTATTACGTTAGAATACTCATGGCCAAAATTTTTTATCTGGCAATATGGTCAAGCTTTGGTGTGGTGATCATTTCTGTTTTATTATTACTAAGCTGTGATTACATTTACTTTAAAAGACATAGTGATACTTCATTTAAAAAAATAATGAAGTATTTTTTTAACCAACTCAGTTGGTTGAGTGTCCAACTTCAGCCCAGGTCACCATCCCGTGCTTCGTGGGCTGGAGCCCTGCGTTGGGCTCTGTGCTGACAGCTCAGAGCCTGGAGCCTGCTTCCGATTCTGCGTCTCCCTCTCTCTCTGCCCCTCCCCCGCTCTGCCTCTCTGTCTCCCCAAAATAAATAAACATTAAAAAATTCTTTAATAAAAAAAGAAATAAAAAAATGTTCCAATCAAAAAGTATTTAAAAAAAAGAAGATTTAACCAAAAGACTCCTCTTCCCCTTTGTTTGTTTGTTTGTAAAGCTATTAATGATTCAAGAACCAATAAATTCTCTAGACAAACGTGCTTGGTACAACAATGTGTGGAATCAAGAATTCGAACTAAACTCTTCAGTTCCTTGGAAACAGAAAGTTACTTCCCAACTGTATTTTACATCATCTTCAGCTTAGGGCAATTGATAGTATATCCCAGTAGTAAGAAATGTGTATAGGGAAAGGACTCAGAGAGCTTAGGGAAGTCGTATATAACATTATCTTCTCCTTCCTTGGTTTAAAGGATTTGAGAAACTGTGGATAATTCAAAATGTGTCCTGGAGTGTATTTTGAGGTTAGAGTCAGTGCATTCTGCCATAATATTATGATACTTCCTTATCTTTATTATTTTAAAAATTAATTCTTTTGGCATAAAATAGGTTTTTACTACAGAATTCATGAAAAAAATAATCAGTTTTCGATGTTTAATGCATTACATTTGTCTTTTAAAAAAAAAGCTTGAAATGGATTTTAACAGTTTTCCTAAGTTCTAACACACCATAATTACCCAAATATGGACTTTATACTTTTTATATATATTAAGCCATTTTATTTAATTTCTCCATAAAATATCTCAAGAGTCACATGTTTCGTTTTTATTTCCTTATAAATTTGCTTGAAGAATAGAACATAAAATAATAATCACTTCATTTGGAACAGAATCTCCAAAAGCCAATAAAAAGTTGATCTATGTCAGAGTAATTTTTATGGGTATCTAGGATGAACTCTGTGCTAGAAGGATTAATGCTACATTTCTTTTTAGACAATTGTGTTTCTTCTGTTTAATTTTAAAATACTCAACTTCACATTGAAGTATGTGTTTGTATAAAAGCGTCTGCATTTTCACAGGGTGATTCTGGTAATAGTGTTAGTGAACCTTTTCTTTCTTGGCTGAACATTGTGAGTCAACATAGCAAAAAGAAAGAAAAAAAAAGAAACATAGTGGGGTCATGTCTGAGAGTAGCTAATGGATGTTTTTGGTTTAATGATGTCTGAAATGTATTTTTTAATGCTCTTTAGAATTCAAAGAAACTTTTCCATTACATTAACTGTTTTAATCACTGGGAATACTGATGTTCTCCAGACTGCCAATCACTTTTCTTTTTGGCCTCTGCTGTATGTTTTCATGTCTGAATTTAAAAACTGGGAATCCAGTATGAAACAATTTATCTCTGTTTGGGATAAAGATCATCATTGTTTTATACTTATTTCTTGTATTTAGATAAGAAAGATATTTTATAGTTTGATATTTACTGGCAGTATTCAACATATTTGTCCTTAACTATTGATTTGTAATAATACATTCTCTTCTAAGAAACATTTTTTAAAGTTTACTTACTTTGAAAGAGAGAGAGAACACAAGCGTGGGAGGAGGAGAGAGAGAGGGAGGGAGAGAGACAGGCTCCATGCTGTCAGTGCAGAGCCCCATGCAGGGCTCAGACTCACAAATCACGAGATCATGACCTGAGCTGAAATCACGAGTCGGATGCTTAACCCACTGAGCCACCCAGGTGCCCGGGGTCTATCAAAAGTTTAAATGTGCATATGTGTGCTTGTTTTAAATATGTTTATATGAAATAAAAGCACATTTTATTGCAGATAATATGTTTTCATGGTGAATAAAAAATGTTTACTCTAAAATATTTTTGTTTATGTAGCATAGGTCATATATGAATGACATTCAACATATTTTTGTTTGATTTGTAGACATCTAAACTGATAAGGATTTCCTGTTCTTCTCTCCCTTTTATTTTAGATATTGGTTGTTAGCAGGTCAACTCTAGACAAAATTATCAATAAGGTGCATTTTTGACATTTTAATTCCCAATCCATTTTTTTTTACACTAGACTCCCAGCCAGATCCAAGTTTTCCTTTCTGTTACAAGAAAATTAATATGAATAAGCAAATTATCCCTGAGTATAAATCAACTACCCATGGTAGATATTTTACATACTTACAAAAGGACTTTGTGATAAGATACTTGGACATT